>NW_027184075.1:900000-1161920 GCF_041296385.1 Aphelocoma coerulescens
AGTGTGATAAGAATGCCTTACGCAGCTACTGTTAGTGAGCCGAACAGGTATTTGATTGCATTTGCCTTGATATTTGGAACAATTGGAAGGAGGGCAATTGGGGGTCCAAACCCAGTTGTTCAAGCCCAGAGGGAAAGTCAATTGACAATTGCCTTTTCCTACATAGACACGCCCTATCCTATTTAGGCAATAAGTGCCTGTTGGAGAAGAATGAAGTGGCCATGAACTTCCTTCTTTGGCCCCAAATCCCATCCCACTGTGGCCCTCACATTGACCCACCATTTAGGTTCAGCTGGGCTAGCCAACTATGGCCACTCTTCAGATCCTCCTGGCCCTCCACAGAGCCAGCAATTGCTAAGGTTAAAAACTTTTGCTACTTCTTCTCCTAAGGCTGCAAATTGATTCTCCCACTCCTGGCCTAAACTCAGCTGACCATATCAAAGTAGAATTAGTAAGGAAAATGTTTTAATAGTGTCATCTAATTAGCTAGTCTAATTTTCCCGTTGTCTTCTGCAGCACCTGTGGCAATTGAAGACACAGAAACCACTTAACGTAACAAAATGGCCACAAGTATTAGCCCCCAAGTGAGTGGAGATTCTAGAGGAGGGATGCCTATACAGTCTATTTCAGCAGACGGTCTGAAGGTAGGACTGCGGGGCTTCTTCCGATGTCGAAGCACTGCCTACTGCTCCGGCCCACTCCTGCAGAGTGTCAGTCACGGCCTCCCGGCCTTCTCCTCCAGCTGAGATGTGCAAATCTCCGAGGCTTCAGAGACCTTGACCCGAGAGTGACGGGTTCACCTGTGTTCAGCTTACTTGACGGCTGTTTTCTGTCGTCAGTGACACTTGGAATGGGCCACGCCATTTCACCAGCACTGGCGCTTCTTTCTACTCCTTAATTAGGACTCAATCTCCTGGTTGGATGTTAAAAGCAGCAAAGTCCAAAGGCCGGGCTTGCACCAGCTGAGTTTCCTGTTGAAGGGGTTTCACAAGAAGCAGGATCCTGGCCACAGATGGTTTTAAAAATGCATCACTTGCCTCTACCCCCCCCCCCCACTGGGTGGAGACTTACCAGGGCAATTGCAAACAACGATTGAAAGGGAGATAACTGAATCTCTCTTCTGGCTTGGGCCCTCATTCTCACCAAAGCCAATGTCCAAAGCCCTACCCATGGCATCTTGGTTTCTATTACCAGCTTCAAAAGGTGTTTATTTCTCTCTTCATTGTTTTCTACCCGAGCCGAGCTCTGGGGGTGCCAGGGCCTATGGAGGTTCCATTGTGTTCCTAAAGAAGCCAAAACCCCTTGAAGGATCTTTCCTGCAAAATGAGTTCCCCTATCTGAATCTATTGCTTCTACAATGCTGTATCTTGGAATGATTTGTTCCAAAAATGCCTTAAGAACTGATCCTGTCATTACTGAAGTAGTTGGAAATACTTCTGGCCACCTTGCTAGCTGACATACGATTACCAGAAGATATTAAGCCTTGCCACTTGGGGCATCTCCGGAAAATCCACCTGGCATCTTTGGAAGGGCCATGCAGCCCAAGGCCTCCCTCCTCTAGCAAGTTACTTTGTAACTTGGCTGTTGGCTTTAGCACAGATCAAGCAACCTTCAACAGCTCCTTTTGCCAGTCTAAAAAGACCCCCAGCAACATACATCATGAGATAGGCTTCTGCCAATCCTCAGGAAGTGCAAGAACTCTCTTAATGGAGTTGCTTTAATATTGGTAGGGCCAAAGGTTCTGGTATCTCTTGTTTGCCATCCCTTGGAAACCAATTCTTGCCTTTTTTCTCTGCCACACGACTTTTAACTGTATGTCAAACTGCTGCGGTAGAAAAGACAGCTTCCTGGGCAGTGATGGAGTCACGGGGAGCAAAGGGGGCATCTTGGAGAGTTCTGGCAGAAGTGTGGCTTTCTGAGTTTCTTCATCCACCAAAAAGGAGACAGAGGAGTCCTGTAACATTCTTCAACTCCAGGGAGAGGCCATGGGGCTTTTGCCATGGAGTCTCTCAAATGATTGCGGGATGCAGCTCCCTTCTGATGCTAAGTTCCTGGCAACAGCACCCTCTGAGGTACTCGGGAATTACAGACTTCCGGAACTGCCTACTCTATGCCCCCCTCTAATATGCACTCCCCTTTTGGAATGGAAAAGGAAGAAAACCAAACTATTCCTAATGCTAGGAAGTCTTTGCTGCCTTGCTCTAGGTTCAGGAATTTAGCAGGGCCTTGGCTGAGCAACAGTCTCTGTTGATTAGTAACAGTTTCTAGAACGAATACTTTCTTCTGTTACTTCCCCCCCTGTAAATTCCTAGCCTTGTCTAAGGAGAGATTCACACGGTCTCTTTGTAAAGACACATCTATCTTACTCCTTTCACGCCCACACCTTCCTTGCGGTGGAACGGCTCTCCCCGGCACAGCACCTGGCACAAAACCCCCGTATACGCACACACACACCTGCACTTACCCTGCACTCCACTGCACACACACACACACACACACCTCCCGCACACTAACACCCCCTCCACATCCCCACCATGCTACTTGCAGTGGCCCCGCCCCTGCCATCCCCACCGGCTGGCAGCACCCACTCCTCGCATGCTTCCCCATGCCTTGCATTTCCTTGCTGCCCCCTCTGTAGCCTTCCCTCAACCTGCCTTTTCTCCCCTGCCTTGCACTGACTTGCTCACCCATCCCCCACCTGACTTCCTTTCACATTCGTCTAGGTCTGGCCTCACCTTTCCTTTTCCTTCTAGGACCCTCATTGCCTTGCCTCGCCTCGCAAAGCCACCACTTGCCTTGCCTTGCCCTTGAACCCCTCCCTTGCCTTGCATGACCTTGCTCACCCCTCCCCCACCTGGAATTCAACACCCCTTTTCAATGACATTTCTGGGCCTTGCCCTGCCCTTTCTGCTCCTCCGAGGAATCTCAAAGCTCTCAAGCATCTCCGGTGTTTCAGGATCCCATGAGAGGAAGACCAGGGGAGGACGCATGTTGCCACACTCATCTCTGTGGGCAGCCTTTGTCTGGGAGCAATCCTTGCATGTCTTGAACCTTGGAGGGGCAATTCACATTTTGCCCTTGAGCTCGGGGACCAGAAAGAGAGTTCTTTTGCATACAAGGGAAGGCAGGTAGCTCAAGTCTTTTAGGTACAGAGGAGAGATGACCCACGCGGGATCAAGGCCACACAGAGCACTTGGTCCTGGCCACTTTTGTGCACCAGCAGTCCTTGAATGTACTTCTCACCTGCCTTGCCTGGCCTTGCCTTGGCAACACAACACTTGCCTTGCCTTGCCCTGCTAGCCCTCTGTAGCCTTGCATTCCTTTGCAGGGCCCTGCCCCGCACATGACCTGCCTACTGTTTTCCTCCAGGGCCTTGGCTTGCTGAGCCCTTCCTGTTTCTGCCTGGCCTTCCCATCAGTGGCCCTTCCTTCCTACAGCCAGCCTTGCCTCTAACTTCTGGACCTTCTCTTGTCTACCACTCCATTTGCTTTCCCCTCACTGCTCTGGCCTTGCCTACCTCTCCCTTGACTTGCCCACAATTGCCTGCACTCGGTTTGCAGCGCCTTGCCTGCATGGAAGGCAAGGGAAAGAGTGGTAGGCCGGGCAAAGCAAAGCCAGCAAGTTGTAGGCAGTGCGAGGCAAGGCAGACGCAGGCAAAGGAAGCAGAGCAAGGGTACCTTAAGAAGAACTAGACAAGGCAAGGCCAAGAGACTCGGAGTGCCTTTCCTTGGGAAGGCAAGGACATAGTGCCAGTGTTGCTGGAGCAGATGTTAAGGTACTGTGGGGAGGAATAGTCCAGCAAGACATTTCTCTTCTGGCCCCTGTGCGTGTAGGGGCAATTGTTGGACATATTCAATACTGGAGGCGGATCAGTCGCTGGATGTGTTGTATTTTGGAGGAGGGGATGCCGTTTCTTTGGAGATGGGCTTGTAGTTGCTCTCTTTGGCAAGGAAGGCAGGTTTGGATGTGCACATCAGGTACTCCTAGGGATTTTAAAGGCTTTTCCCAACAGGCAGAGCTCTCTCTGGGTTCGAGCTGTTGAGCTGTCAGTGGGAATGCAAAGGCCAAGCTCTTAAGCTATTTGTCCTGGTGCCTTCAGTGTGTGAGCAGTCCCTGGTGCCGTTGCCTTTGGATCCTGACTCTGGGAGAGGGAAGGCTTAGGATGGTACCTAGAGCTGAGAAGGAGAGTGCTGAGAACAGCGTGTGTGCTGCTAGTTTGAGGGGTGCAGGTGAAGTTGTAGGCAGCAAGATCTTCCTCAGCTGGCACTGTTTTGAGCCCTGTTTTTGCCAGATGGTTTCAAGTTGGTGGGCGGAATCTGCGAGAGGGAAAAGATTTGTTTGGGCCAAAGAGGTGTGGTGTAAAGAAGAGTGTGCTCTTGGAAGGGGAAGATGAGGGCAACCTTTTTGTCCTGACACCGTTGATTTGAGTGCAGGGCCGTTTGCAAGTTGCCTCTGTCTGCCCTTGGGGTGGTTTCGAGCTGGGCCAGGTGCTTGGCCTTCTTTTGCAAGTCTGCAGCGCCGTCGTGTGGTTGTTTCCATGAGCGCTGACAGTGCCCGGCAAAAAGCGCTTGGCTGGCGCGGCCCCAGTCGTGTGGAAGCAGTTGGTGGAAGAGCTCCGCTGTGCATCCTGCCTCTTGGAGACATAAAAGGATGTAACCCTGCGCGTAGGGGGGAAGCAAGACGAATCTTTTCATTGTTGGCTGAGCAGTTTCTAAGCGGCAAAAGTAAAGGCAGTTTCAGCACGGCCTCTTTCTTTCAGAACCTTTTCTGTGCCATCATGAACATGCTCAACATGCCACTCGCACCCGCTGAACTGCATCAAAGGCCCTGGAGATAGGCACTTTCCTTCAAGCTCTCTGTAGCATCGTACCCTCCACCTCTGGCGGATCCCAAAGCCCTTCCAAACATCCAGCAGCTGCACGCAGAGAACAAGTGCTAAAACAAGGCGTTGGCCTTCCTAGTCCTTTTAAAGTCTGTGAACTAGGCGAAACATTCCAGTGAGCAGCACTTTCCTTCGCAACTATATCTAGAGCATCATCACATTCTCTCCAAGTGGGTAAGTCCACCCTTGCAGCGCAGCGTTTGCAGCCACAGTTCGGACTGAGAGATAGGCCAGGTGAGAAAGCATTTCTTGACTATCCCTCTTCTCTGGAAGACTTGATACTCGCAGCGCGACCACGTCCACACACCTTCAGTGTGGCCAGGTTCAAGCAGCTAGAGCTCCCAGAGATGGGAGAGTCAGGAGAGAAGACGTTCCAAAAGTACCGTGTACTTACAGCAGCATTAAAACTGTGCACAGCAGTCTGCAGCACTGTAGACTGCGGCTTCTCCGACAGACGAGCCATCCCATTGTTGCCTCTCGCAGCCTGCTTGCTAGCTGCTCTCCTGAAGAAAAGAACTAGAAGAAAAAGCCAATGCTGGGCTGCACCTTCCCCTTGCCTTACGTAAAGCCACCTAAACTGCCCGCTGCACTCTCTACTTCCCCTCTCCTTGGAAGCGACCACTGTGTTTGCTGCATCTCGAAGCCTAAAGTTAAGCGCCAGTGGTTTTGGGGATGGTTGGAAGAGGGATAAGTAGTAGCACAAGGAAGTAGTTGTCGTTGAACTTCCTCCTTCTCAATGCTAACGTGAATTGGGCAGGCAGGCGAGTGCTAGCCACGCTCCTTTCTCAGTTTGTACGCTGCGGACACGAGTCCGGTGCTCTGCGCCTTCGTTCGGCCTCTTTAGTACCCATGTCGCTCTTTCATTCAGCCGGAGTCGAAGCGTCGTCTACTTCTCGCCCAGAGAGCACGGTGCCGGCAGCGAAATGCCCCAGCCGACTGCTTCTGCCGACACACGCCTGGTCTATGCACTTTCCCTCGCAGCGACATACAGCAGCACTTTCGGTCTTTCTTGTCGTCCAAATGTAAAGGGAAAGATTCTCAGCAATGTCCCGCCCAGAGAACAGTTTTAGGTCAACCAGCACGCCCAGAGCTTGCCCTCGACGCGTGGAAACTTGTGTTTGCACCACATTCAAGTGGTAGCCGTCTTTCCTTTACAGGCTGCAGAACGCCGTCAGATCCCGGTGCTCTCTGCACCTGCCTTCTCAGTTCCAATACCGCCGCGCACAATACAGCTTTGCAGGAAGCAAACACGCGGATAGTCATGTCGCTCAGAAGAACGTGCCAGGACGAAAAGATGTTCTTCCTTTCTCCTCGTCGCCCATATTGTGGTGCTGTATTAAAAGCCTTGGCCAGCGAAAGGCTAATCCAGCAAGTGTTTCTCACCTGACGCATCTCGCTGAGGGAGAGCTGAGGAAAATCCTTGCACAGCACACTGCGGATGCGTGCAGTACACATGCTGAAGAGCGGCAAAACTCAAAGCCATCGCTGGGCTTCAGTTCTGTCCAGACGGCAGAAGGCGAAGAACGAAGCAGCTGGGCACCGCGTTAACGTACTCAGTGGACCGAATTTCAAATGTCCAGCCAAGAGCTGCTTCACAAGCAGATTCAGCTGAGAATGCTCTGGATGGTTCACAAAGTAAGGCGTAGCCGTTGCACTCTATCACACTATCAGGCCAGAAGAAGTTTCTTACACCTTCAATGCTGCAGAGTCCATGCAGCTGGAGCACACGCAGTAGGACGCGTCCAGATAGACGGCGTTCTTCAAGTACCCCCCTCCTCCAAGCAGCCTTGAAACTGAGCACAACACACTGCGGCTCGGGAGCTTCCTTCTCAGATAGACGTGCCGTCACGTTATTCACTCTCGCAGCTCCGTTGCCCACTAGCAGCAGGTGCTACCAAAGCAAAATGCTCCAGAAGTAAAAAGCACTGCTGAGCAAACCTTTTCCTTTGCCTCACGTAAAGCACTGTAAACTGTCCGCTGCACTCTTTATTTCCATTCTCCGCTGCATCTACCACTGTCATCTCTGCATCTCGAAGCATAAAGCTCGGCACAATTCTTCCCAGGGAAAGCTGGAAGAGAAATAGGTAGCAGCACAAGTAGCTGCAAGTGGAACTTTTGTTTTCAACTGCTAACGTGAATCCGCAAAGAAGCGAGCGGCAGCCACGCTTCTTCTTGCAGCCTGTGCGATGCGCACACCAGCTCGGTGCTCTGCGCCCTCATTCGTATGCTCTTCGTACCATGTCGCGCTTTTCATTCTGCCGGAGTCGAAGCGTCGTCTACTTCTCGCCCGGAGAGCACGGTGCCGGAAGAGAAATGCCCCAGCCGACTGCCCTTCCGAAACACACCAGGGCTATGCACTTTTCTCGCAGCGACATACAGCAGCACTTTCGGTCTTTTCTTGTCGTCCAAATGTAAAGGGAAAGATTCTCAGCAATGTCGGGCACAGAGAACAGTTTTAGGTCAACAAGCACGCCCAGAGCTTGCCCGCGACTCGTGGAAACTTGTGTTTGCACACATTCCAGTGGCAGCCCTCTTTCCTTTACAGCCTGCAGAGCGCCGTCAGATCGCGGTGCTCTCTGCACCTGCCTTCTCCCTTTCAAGTACCACTGCGCAGAATATAGCCTTGCAGGAAGCAATGACGCGGATAGTCGTCTCGCAGAGAAGAACGTGCAAAGACGAAAAGATGTTCTTCTTTGCTCCTCCTCGTCGCCCAGATTGTGGTGCTGTACTGAAAGCCATGGCCAGCGAAAGGCTAATCCAGCAAGTGTTTCTCACCTGATGCATTTCGCTGAGGGAGAGCTGAGGAAAATCCTTGCACAGCACACTGCGGATGCGTGCAGTACACATGCTGAAGAGCGGCAAAACTCAAAGCCATCGCTGGGCTTCAGTTCTGTCCAGACGGCAGAAGGCGAAGAACGAAGCAGCTGGGCACCGCGTTAACGTACTCAGTGGACCGAATTTCAAATGTCCAGCCAAAAGCTGCTTCATAAGCAGATTCAGCTGAGAATGCTCTGGCTGCTTCACAAAGTAAGGCGCAGCCGTTTCCATTCATCACACTACCTGGCCAGAAGCAGTATCCTACACCTTCAATGCTGCAGAGTCCATGCAGCTGGAGCACACGCAGTAGGACGCGTCCAGATAGACGGCGTTCTTCAAGTACCCCCCTCCTCCAAGCAGCCTTGAAACTGAGCACAACACACTGCGGCTCGGGAGCTTCCTTCTCAGATAGACGTGCCGTCACGTTATTCACTCTCGCAGCTCCGTTGCCCACTAGCAGCAGGTGCTACCAAAGCAAAATGCTCCAGAAGTAAAAAGCACTGCTGAGCAAACCTTTTCCTTTGCCTCACGTAAAGCACTGTAAACTGTCCGCTGCACTCTTTATTTCCATTCTCCGCTGCATCTACCACTGTCATCTCTGCATCTCGAAGCATAAAGCTCGGCACAATTCTTCCCAGGGAAAGCTGGAAGAGAAATAGGTAGCAGCACAAGTAGCTGCAAGTGGAACTTTTGTTTTCAACTGCTAACGTGAATCCGCAAAGAAGCGAGCGGCAGCCACGCTTCTTCTTGCAGCCTGTGCGATGCGCACACCAGCTCGGTGCTCTGCGCCCTCATTCGTATGCTCTTCGTACCATGTCGCGCTTTTCATTCAGCCGGAGTCGAAGCGTCGTCTACTTCTCGCCCGGAGAGCACGGTGCCGGAAGAGAAATGCCCCAGCCGACTGCCCTTCCGAAACACACCAGGGCTATGCACTTTTCTCGCAGCGACATACAGCAGCACTTTCGGTCTTTTCTTGTCGTCCAAATGTAAAGGGAAAGATTCTCAGCAATGTCGGGCACAGAGAACAGTTTTAGGTCAACAAGCACGCCCAGAGCTTGCCCGCGACTCGTGGAAACTTGTGTTTGCACACATTCCAGTGGCAGCCCTCTTTCCTTTACAGCCTGCAGAGCGCCGTCAGATCGCGGTGCTCTCTGCACCTGCCTTCTCCCTTTCAAGTACCACTGCGCAGAATATAGCCTTGCAGGAAGCAATGACGCGGATAGTCGTCTCGCAGAGAAGAACGTGCAAAGACGAAAAGATGTTCTTCTTTGCTCCTCCTCGTCGCCCAGATTGTGGTGCTGTACTGAAAGCCATGGCCAGCGAAAGGCTAATCCAGCAAGTGTTTCTCACCTGATGCATTTCGCTGAGGGAGAGCTGAGGAAAATCCTTGCACAGCACACTGCGGATGCGTGCAGTACACATGCTGAAGAGCGGCAAAACTCAAAGCCATCGCTGGGCTTCAGTTCTGTCCAGACGGCAGAAGGCGAAGAACGAAGCAGCTGGGCACCGCGTTAACGTACTCAGTGGACCGAATTTCAAATGTCCAGCCAAAAGCTGCTTCATAAGCAGATTCAGCTGAGAATGCTCTGGCTGCTTCACAAAGTAAGGCGCAGCCGTTTCCATTCATCACACTACCTGGCCAGAAGCAGTATCCTACACCTTCAATGCTGCAGCGTCCATGCAGCTGGAGCACACGCAGTAGGACGCGTCGAGATAGAAGGCGGTCTTCAAGTACCCCCTTCTCCAAGCAGCCTTGAAACTGAGCACAACACACTGCGGCTCGGGAGCTTCCTTCTCAGATAGACGTGCCGTCACGTTATTCACTCTCGCAGCACAATTCTTCCCAGGGAAAGCTGGAAGAGAAATAGGTAGCAGCACAAGTAGCTGCAAGTGGAACTTTTGTTTTCAACTGCTAACGTGAATCCGCAAAGAAGCGAGCGGCAGCCACGCTTCTTCTTGCAGCCTGTGCGATGCGCACACCAGCTCGGTGCTCTGCGCCCTCATTCGTATGCTCTTCGTACCATGTCGCGCTTTTCATTCAGCCGGCGTCGAAGCGTCGTCTACTTCTCGCCTGAGAGCACGGTGCCGGCAGAGAAACGCTCCGGGCTTCTGCCTCTGCCGAAACACGCCTGGGCTATCCCTCTCAGCGTTAAGTAGCACAAAATGCTGTCTGCGTTGTGGTCTTAATCTTAAGGGAAAGATTCTCGGCTTCGGCTAGCACAGAGAACTTTGCTGGGACAATACATGTGTTTTATTATCCTTTCTCGCAAGAAGACTATGGTGCTTCTTTGGAACTGTTGGCCAGTGTAAGGCTAATCCAGCAAGTGCTTCTCTCCTGACACATTTCTCTGAGCGAGAGCTTCGGCGGACAGTTGGGCTCTGCGAAGCAGAAAGTCTGTGCTTGCACGTAGCGCTGAGGAGAATCTGTGCACAGCGCGCTCTGGATGCGTGCAGTACACACACTAAAGAGAGCCAAAGCTCAATGTCTCAGTTCTGTCCAGCGCCGGAAATTGAGAAGAACGCAGCCCCAGAGCTCTGGGCTGGAGTGTGCGATGGTTATGAGCTGTGCCGCTCTTCTGCGTGTCTACTGCACACATCCATAGTGTACAGTGCAAGGATTTTCCTCAGCTCTCGCTCAGCGAAATGCATTAGAAGGGAAGCACATGCTAGATTAGCCATTCGTTAGCCCACGCTTTCAGCAGAGCACCACAATCTGGGCGACGAGGAAAAGCAAAGAAGAACATCTTTTCGTCTTTGCACGATCTTCTCTGCGAGACATCTCTCCACGTCTTTGCTTCCTGCAAGGCTGTAAGGTGCGCGGTGGTACTTGGAAGGGAGAAGGCAGGTGCAGAGAGCACCGCGATCTGACGGCGCTCTGCAGGCTGTAAAGGAAAGAAAGCTACCACTTGAATATGGTGCAAATACCAATTTCCACGCGTCGCGGGTAAGCTCCGGGTAAGCTTGGTGACCTAAAACTGGGCGCTGAGTGAGACGTAACCGAGAATCTTTCCCTTTGCATTCCGGCTCCAACGCAAACAGAATGTGATGCTACTTAGCGCTGCGAAGGAAAGTGCATAGCCCTGGTGTGTTTGGGAAGAATCAGCAGCCTGGAGCGTTTTTCTGGAGCCTTTCTCCGCTGGCACCGTGCTCTCTGGGCGAGAAGTAGACGACGCTTCGACTCCGGCAGAATGAAAGCGCGACATGGTACGAAGAGCATTAAAGAATGAGGGCAGAGCACCGAGCTGGTGTGTGCATCGCACAGGCTGCAAGAGGAAGCCTGGCTGTCACTCGCTTGTTTCCGGATTCACGTTAGCGTTTTAAAACAGAAAGTTCCACTTGCAGCTACTTGTGCTGCTGCCTATTTCTCTTCCAGCGTTCCCTGGGAGGAATTGTGCCGAGCTTTATGCTTCGAGATGCAGAGATAACAGTGGTAGATGCGGCGGAGAATGGAAATACAGAGCACAGCGGACAGTTTATGGTGCTTTACGTGAGGCAAGGGAAAGTGCAGCCCGGCAGTGCTTTTTACTTCTGGAGCATTTTGCTTTGGTAGCAGCTGCTGCAAGTGGGCAACGGAGCTGCGAGAGTGAATAACGTGACGGCACGTCTATCTGAGAAGGAAGCTCCCGAGCCGCAGTGTGTTGTGCTCAGTTTCAAGGCTGCTTGGAGGAGGGGGGTACTTGAAGAACGCCGTCTATCTGGACGCGTCCTACTGCGTGTGCTCCAGCTGCATGGACGCTGCAGCATTGAAGGTGTAGGATACTGCTTCTGGCCAGGTAGTGTGATGAATGGAAACGGCTGCGCCTTACTTTGTGAAGCAGCCAGAGCATTCTCAGCTGAATCTGCTTATGAAGCAGCTTTTGGCTGGACATTTGAAATTCGGTCCACTGAGTACGTTAACGCGGTGCCCAGTTGCTTCGTTCTTTGCCTTCTGCGGTCTGGACAAAACTGAAGCCCAGCGATGGCTTTGCGTTTTGGCGCTCTTCAGCGTGAACACTGCACGCATCCACAGTGTGCTGTGCACGGATTTTCCTCAGCTCGACGTACAATCATTTTCTTGCTGTTTCCAGAGTCTAAACTCTTCGTGAAACTCTCGCTCAGCGAGATGCGTCAGGAATGAGGCACTTGCTGGATGAGCTTTTCGCTAGCCAAGACTTTCAATACAGCACCACAATTCAGGCAAGAAGCAGGAGAAAGGAAGATCATCCTTTCGTCCTTCCACGTTCTTCTCTGCGACATGACTATCCGTGTCTTTGCTTCCTGCAAGGCTGTAAGAGGCGCGGTAGTACTTAGAACTGAGAAGGCAGGTGCAGAGAGCACGGCGGTCTGACGGTGCTCTGCAGGCTGTAAAGGAAAGACGGCAGCCACTTGAATGTGGTGCAAACACAAGTTTCCACGCGTCGAGGGCAAGCTCTGGGCGTGCTGGTTGACCTAAAACTGTTCTCTGGGCGGGACATAGCAGAGAATCTTTCCCTTTACATTTGGACGACAAGAAAGACCGAAAGTGCTGCTGTATGTCGCTGCGAGGGAAAGTGCATAGACCAGGCGTGTGTCGGCAGAAGCAGTCGGCTGGGGCATTTCGCTGCCGGCACCGTGCTCTCTGGGCGAGAAGTAGACGACGCTTCGACTCCGGCTGAATGAAAGAGCGACATGGGTACTAAAGAGGCCGAACGAAGGCGCAGAGCACCGGACTCGTGTCCGCAGCGTACAAACTGAGAAAGGAGCGTGGCTAGCACTCGCCTGCCTGCCCAATTCACGTTAGCATTGAGAAGGAGGAAGTTCAACGACAACTACTTCCTTGTGCTACTACTTATCCTTCTTCCAACCATCCTTGGAAACTTTGGCGCTTAACTTTAGGCTTCGAGATGCAGCAAACACAGTGGTCGCTTCCAAGGAGAGGGGAAGTAGAGAGTGCAGCGGGGAGTTTAGGTGGCTTTACGTAAGGCAAGGGGAAGGTGCAGCCCAGCATTGGCTTTTTCTTCTAGTTCTTTTCTTCAGGAGAGCAGCTAGCAAGCAGGCTGCGAGAGGCAACAATGGGATGGCTCGTCTGTCGGAGAAGCCGCAGTCTACAGTGCTGCAGACTGCTGTGCACAGTTTTAATGCTGCTGTAAGTACACGGTACTTTTGGAACGTCTTCTCTCCTGACTCTCCCATCTCTGGGAGCTCTAGCTGCTTGAACCTGGCCACACTGAAGGTGTGTGGACGTGGTCGCGCTGTGAGTATCAAGTCTTCCAGAGAAGAGGGATAGTCAAGAAATGCTTTCTCACCTGGCCTATCTCTCAGTCCGAACTGTGGCTGCAAACGCTGCGCTGCAAGGGTGGACTTACCCACTTGGAGAGAATGTGATGATGCTCTAGATATAGTTGCGAAGGAAAGTGCTGCTCACTGGAATGTTTCGCCTAATTCACAGACTTTAAAAGGACTAGGAAGGCCAACGCCTTGTTCTAGCACTTGTTCTCTGCGTGCAGCTGCTGGATGTTTGGAAGGGCTTTGGGATCCGCCAGAGGTGGAGGGTACGATGCTACAGAGAGCTTGAAGGAAAGCGCCTATCTCCAGGGCCTTTGATGCAGTTCAGCGGGTGCGAGTGGCATGTTGAGCATGTTCATGATGGCACAGAAAAGGTTCTGAAAGAAAGAGGCCGTGCTGAAACTGCCTTTACTTTTGCCGCTTAGAAACTGCTCAGCCAACAATGAAAAGATTCGTCTTGCTTCCCCGCTACGCGCAGGGTTACATCCTTTTATGTCTCCAAGAGGCAGGATGCACAGCGGAGCTCTTCCACCAACTGCTTCCACACGACTGGGGCCGCGCCAGCCAAGAGCTTTTTGCCGGGCACTGTCAGCGCTCATGGAAACAACCACACGACGGCGCTGCAGACTTGCAAAAGAAGGCCAAGCACCTGGCCCAGCTCGAAACCACCCCAAGGGCAGACAGAGGCAACTTGCAAACGGCCCTGCACTCAAATCAACGGTGTCAGGACAAAAAGGTTGCCCTCATCTTCCCCTTCCAAGAGCACACTCTTCTTTACACCACACCTCTTTGGCCCATACAAATCTTTTCCCTCTCGCAGATTCCACCCACCAACTTGAAACCATCTGGCAAAAACAGGGCTCAAAACAGTGCCAGCTGAGGAAGATCTTGCTGCCTACAACTTCACCTGCACCCCTCAAACTAGCAGCACACACGCTGTTCTCAGCACTCTCCTTCTCAGCTCTAGGTACCATCCTAAGCCTTCCCTCTCCCAGAGTCAGGATCCAAAGGCAACGGCACCAGGGACTGCTCACACACTGAAGGCACCAGGACAAATAGCTTAAGAGCTTGGCCTTTGCATTCCCACTGACAGCTCAACAGCTCGAACCCAGAGAGAGCTCTGCCTGTTGGGAAAAGCCTTTAAAATCCCTAGGAGTACCTGATGTGCACATCCAAACCTGCCTTCCTTGCCAAAGAGAGCAACTACAAGCCCATCTCCAAAGAAACGGCATCCCCTCCTCCAAAATACAACACATCCAGCGACTGATCCGCCTCCAGTATTGAATATGTCCAACAATTGCCCCCACACGCACAGGGGCCAGAAGAGAAATGTCTTGCTGGACTATTCCTCCCCACAGTACCTTAACATCTGCTCCAGCAACACTGGCACTATGTCCTTGCCTTCCCAAGGAAAGGCACTCCGAGTCTCTTGGCCTTGCCTTGTCTAGTTCTTCTTAAGCTACCCTTGCTCTGCTTCCTTTGCCTACGTCTGCCTTGCCTCGCACTGCCTACAACTTGCTGGCTTTGCTTTGCCCGGCCTACCACTCTTTCCCTTGCCTTCCATGCAGGCAAGGCGCTGCAAACCGAGTGCAGGCAATTGTGGGCAAGTCAAGGGAGAGGTAGGCAAGGCCAGAGCAGTGAGGGGAAAGCAAATGGAGTGGTAGACAAGAGAAGGTCCAGAAGTTAGAGGCAAGGCTGGCTGTAGGAAGGAAGGGCCACTGATGGGAAGGCCAGGCAGAAACAGGAAGGGCTCAGCAAGCCAAGGCCCTGGAGGAAAACAGTAGGCAGGTCATGTGCTGGGCATGGCCGTGCAAAGGAATGCAAGGCTACAGAGGGCTAGCAGGGCAAGGCAAGGCAAGTGTTGTGTTGCCAAGGCAAGGCCAGGCAAGGCAGGTGAGAAGTACATTCAAGGACTGCTGGTGCACAAAAGTGGCCAGGACCAAGTGCTCTGTGTGGCCTTGATCCCGCGTGGGTCATCTCTCCTCTGTACCTAAAAGACTTGAGCTACCTGCTTTCCCTTGTATGCAAAAGAACTCTCTTTCTGGTCCCCGAGCTCAAGGGCAAAATGTGAATTGCCCCTCCAAGGTTCAAGACATGCAAGGATTGCTCCCAGACAAAGGCTGCCCACAGAGATGAGTGTGGCAACATGCGTCCTCCCCTGGTCTTCCTCTCATGGGATCCTGAAACACCGGAGATGCTTGAGAGCTTTGAGATTCCTCGGAGGAGCAGAAAGGGCAGGGCAAGGCCCAGAAATGTCATTGAAAAGGGGTGTTGAATTCCAGGTGGGGGAGGGGTGAGCAAGGTCATGCAAGGCAAGGGAGGGGTTCAAGGGCAAGGCAAGGCAAGTGGTGGCTTTGCGAGGCGAGGCAAGGCAATGAGGGTCCTAGAAGGAAAAGGAAAGGTGAGGCCAGACCTAGACGAATGTGAAAGGAAGTCAGGTGGGGGATGGGTGAGCAAGTCAGTGCAAGGCAGGGGAGAAAAGGCAGGTTGAGGGAAGGCTACAGAGGGGGCAGCAAGGAAATGCAAGGCATGGGGAAGCATGCGAGGAGTGGGTGCTGCCAGCCGGTGGGGATGGCAGGGGCGGGGCCACTGCAAGTAGCATGGTGGGGATGTGGAGGGGGTGTTAGTATGCGGGAGGTGTGTGTGTGTGTGTGTGCAGTGGAGTGCAGGGTAAGTGCAGGTGTGTGTGTGCGTATACGGGGGTTTTGTGCCAGGTGCTGTGCCGGGGAGAGCCGTTCCACCGCAAGGAAGGTGTGGGAGTGAAAGGAGTAAGATAGATGTGTCTTTACAAAGAGACCGTGTGAATCTCTCCTTAGACAAGGCTAGGAATTTACAGGGGGGGAAGTAACAGAAGAAAGTATTCGTTCTAGAAACTGTTACTAATCAACAGAGACTGTTGCTCAGCCAAGGCCCTGCTAAATTCCTGAACCTAGAGCAAGGCAGCAAAGACTTCCCAGCATTAGGAATAGTTTGGTTTTCTTCCTTTTCCATTCCAAAAGGGGACTGCATATTAGAGGGGGGCGTAGAGTAGGCAGTTCCGGAAGTCTGTAATTCCCGAGTACCTCAGAGGGTGCTGTTGCCAGGAACTTAACATCAGAAGGGGGCTGCTTCCTGCAATCATTTGAGAGACTCCATGGCAAAAGCCCCATGGCCTCTCCCTGGAGTTGAAGAATGTTACAGGACTCCTCTGTCTCCTTTTTGGTGGATGAAGAAACTCAGAAAGCCACACTTCTGCCAGAACTCTCCAAGATGCCCCCTTTGCTCCCCGTGACTCCATCACTGCCCAGGAAGCTGTCTTTTCTACCACAGCAGTTTGACATACAGTTAAAAGTCGTGTGGCAGAGAAAAAAGGCAAGAATTGGTTTCCAAGGGATGGCAAACAAGAGATACCAGAACCTTTGGCCCTACCAATATTAAAGCAACTCCATTAAGAGAGTTCTTGCACTTCCTGAGGATTGGCAGAAGCCTATCTCATGATGTATGTTGCTGGGGGTCTTTTTAGACTGGCAAAAGGAGCTGTTGAAGGTTGCTTGATCTGTGCTAAAGCCAACAGCCAAGTTACAAAGTAACTTGCTAGAGGAGGGAGGCCTTGGGCTGCATGGCCCTTCCAAAGATGCCAGGTGGATTTTCCGGAGATGCCCCAAGTGGCAAGGCTTAATATCTTCTGGTAATCGTATGTCAGCTAGCAAGGTGGCCAGAAGTATTTCCAACTACTTCAGTAATGACAGGATCAGTTCTTAAGGCATTTTTGGAACAAATCATTCCAAGATACAGCATTGTAGAAGCAATAGATTCAGATAGGGGAACTCATTTTGCAGGAAAGATCCTTCAAGGGGTTTTGGCTTCTTTAGGAACACAATGGAACCTCCATAGGCCCTGGCACCCCCAGAGCTCGGCTCGGGTAGAAAACAATGAAGAGAGAAATAAACACCTTTTGAAGCTGGTAATAGAAACCAAGATGCCATGGGTAGGGCTTTGGACATTGGCTTTGGTGAGAATGAGGGCCCAACCCAGAAGAGAGATTCAGTTATCTCCCTTTCAATCGTTGTTTGCAATTGCCCTCCTGGTAAGTCTCCACCCAGTGGGGGGGGGTAGAGGCAAGTGATGCATTTTTAAAACCATCTGTGGCCAGGATCCTGCTTCTTGTGAAACCCCTTCAACAGGAAACTCAGCTGGCGCAAGCCCGGCCTTTGGACTTTGCTGCTTTTAACATCCAACCAGGAGATTGAGTCCTAATTAAGGAGTAGAAAGAAGCGCCAGTGCTGGTGAAATGGCGTGGCCCATTCCAAGTGTCACTGACGACAGAAAACAGCCGTCAAGTAAGCTGAACACAGGTGAACCCGTCACTCTCGGGTCAAGGTCTCTGAAGCCTCGGAGATTTGCACATCTCAGCTGGAGGAGAAGGCCGGGAGGCCGTGACTGACACTCTGCAGGAGTGGGCCGGAGCAGTAGGCAGTGCTTCGACATCGGAAGAAGCCCCGCAGTCCTACCTTCAGACCGTCTGCTGAAATAGACTGTATAGGCATCCCTCCTCTAGAATCTCCACTCACTTGGGGGCTAATACTTGTGGCCATTTTGTTACGTTAAGTGGTTTCTGTGTCTTCAATTGCCACAGGTGCTGCAGAAGACAACGGGAAAATTAGACTAGCTAATTAGATGACACTATTAAAACATTTTCCTTACTAATTCTACTTTGATATGGTTAGCTGAGTTTAGGCCAGGAGTGGGAGAATCAATTTGCAGCCTTAGGAGAAGAAGTAGCAAAAGTTTTTAACCTTAGCAATTGCTGGCTCTGTGGAAGGCCAGGAGGATCTGAAGAGTGGCCATAGTTGGCTAGCCGAGCTGAACCTAAATGGTGGGTCAATGTGAGGGCCACAGTGGGATGGGATTTGGGGCCAAAGAAGGAAGTTCACGGCCACTTCATTCTTCTCCAACAGGCACTTATTGCCTAATAGGATAGGGCGTGTCTATGTAGGAAAAGGCAATTGTCAATTGACTTTCCCTCTGGGCTTGAACAACTGGGTTTGGACCCCCAATTGCCCTCCTTCCAATTGTTCCAAATATCAAGGCAAATGCAATCAAATACCTGTTCGGCTCACTAACAGTAGCTGCGTAAGGCGTTCTTATCACACTTACCAAAAATATTTGGAAGCCTGTAAAGCAATGGGGAGGGACAAGGGGTTTTTTTGACCACCTGTTTTTGAGCAGTCCCCACAAAAATTCCACAAGTAGAAGACATGTTGTTTGTGATTATCAGTGGGAATGGCCACACCGGATTGGAACTCAAAGCCTTTTAGTGAGTTCTGCTCCAAATCCAACCAAGCAGCTTGCAGATGTAAATGTAGGTGGGAACCCTGTGCGGGAGCTTGGAAATGCAAATGCTGGGACCCTTATGGTGGGGCAACTCTTGTTGGAGGACCGTTAGGCCCGGGAATCCTGCTGTATTTTGAGCCACCAATTGATGACCATGGGTAGGTTCCTTTGCTAATGGAACACGGGCTTTGAAAGGACAGTATTGGATTTGTGGCCAACATGCTTAGCTCAGGTTACCTCCAAACTGGTCAGGGATATGGTATATTTAGTAGACTGTTGTTCTTTTTGCTACTACAAGTTCTGGGAAATCGCTTAGGAATCAAAATCTGTGATGATTTAATTAGAGAAAAGCAGTCAGCTGATGCAGCCCTGGCTGGAGGGAGCACCCCAAAACGGGGAAATGATGAACGGCCAACAGAACAAGTTACCCAACACGATGGACCAGTCCCTTGGAAACCTAAGGAATTAATCCCAGATGCCTGGGAACCCATTTATCATTTGAAGGAGATAATTAGGTTACAAGCTGTCTCGGAAATAATTACCAACCAGCCAGCCACAGCGCTTGACCTTTTTGCTGAGCAACCCACTTAAATGAGGAAAGCGGTATTTCAACATTGGATGGTATTAGATTATCTGTTGGCAGAAGAAGGAGGAGTTTGTGGGAAATTAAATGACTCGAGCTGCTGTTTGCAAGCAGATGACAGCGGAAAAGTGGTCAAACAAATAACAAAGGAAATAACGTCAGCTCGTGGACCTGTCCAAATGTTGAAAGGATGGGAATGGGACATATTTTCATAGTTAACTGGCCAGCTATGGGCTAAATGAATACGATTTCTCCTCTTATATGCTATCGCAATTCTCATCTTTTTACCATGCGTGACACCATGCTGGCTGCAGCTCTTTCAGCAGGTGCTCAAGGGGATGCCGCTAGCAGCCATGCCTACCTGATCCAGAAATGACTACAAAAGGACAGAAAAGAATGTCACTGCAAATAATAGCAAAACCCAAGAAGACTCCAGAAGAAAAAATTAAATCCATGGTAATTAAGGTTTGTAAAGACAAATACAGAGCAAATAAAAAGAGGAGGGATTAAAAGGAATGAGATGGATGAGTCTTTACAAAGAGACCGTGTGAATCGGCCTGTAGACAAGGCTAGGAAGTTATGGCTAGTGAAGTAACAGAAGAAACTAGGAGTTCTCTAGAACTGTTACTAATCATCAGAGACTGTTGATTAATCAAGGCCGTGTTAAATTCCTGAACCTAGAGCAAGGCAACAAAGACTTAAGAGCATTAGGAATGGGGTTCTTTTCTTTCTTCTCGATGCCAAGAGGGGGGTGCATATTAGAGGGGGGCGCATAGAGTAGGCAGTTCCGGAAGTCTGTATCTCCCGAATACCTCAGCCAGTGGGGAAAAGGAAGAGGGTGCTGTGGCCGGGAACTTGGCATCAAAAGGGGGCTGCATCCCGCAACCGTTTGACAGACGCCATGGGAAAAGCCCCATGGACTCTCCCTGTAGTCGAAGAATGTTGCAGGACTCCTCTGTCTCCTTTTCGGATATAAACCTCAGGCATCGTGGATTAATTTTCCCTAACGGCAGCGACCTGCCGCGTGGTCTCCGTGCTCCTCTCCAGCCCCCCGGGACGTGTAAAATAGTTCCCAGCGGCTCCCACCGCGCGTTGCAGACGGCTGCGCGGCCCCGGGGCTGCCCGCAGTGCTCCCCTGCCCCGCCAGGGCTGCCCGCGGGCTGCGGAGCCGCCTCGCCACCGGCGCGGCCAGGGCCGGGGCCCTTCTCGACAGCAGCCGAGGGGCTGCGGAGCGGGCGGCTGCCGGACGATCAGCTATTTTATGCCGCGCGGTGCTGCCGCCTCCATCTAGCTCTCCATCACGCCGCCGCCCGCCTGGCGCGCTCACGCTCGGCCGCGCTCGCCGCCCGCCCAGCCTCGCCGGAAGCTCTCCCGCCCGGGCTGTGCCCCGGCTCCGCCGGCAGCTCGGCAGGGCCCGGCCGCACGCGTGCTGCGTGGCTCGGAGCAGCCGCGTTGCGCCGCAGGCGACGGGGAAGGCGGGGCGGGCCGGCGCCATCGTGGTAGCGCGAGGAGAGGAGCGCCCGGGCGGGGTGGCGAGCGGCGCGGCGGTGAGCGCTTCTGCTTCCTGTCGCTCGGCGGCCGCCCACGGCAGGTGCCGTGTGACCCCGCGGAGCGGCGGGGCCGGCCGGGCGGTGCGCGGCGAGGCTTTCGGCCAGCGGCGACCACAGCGAGAGGCTGCTGGCACTGCCCGTGCCGGTGGAGAGAGCGGGGATCCGAGGCCGGCCTTCCCCGGGCGACGAGGGGAGGCCGCCTTTGCCGCGCTGCCCTCCGTGCAGCATGTGGCCGATTCCGGCGAACCCGGGGTCTCCGCAGCGGCGCGGGCGGGAGGGAGTGGGGAGCGCGCTCGGTGCCGTGCCGGCCGCTCCCGGCCAGCGCTGCGCTGCGCCGAGGCGTTTTCCCGCCCGTCCTGGGAAGGACATAAGCGACACCGTAGTTGGAGCTTAGCTGTCAGGGGGAACAACTTCTCTCTGTGAAAAACGAAGTTCACTCTCCTGTGAGAATTTAAAGGGGTTTAATATAAAGACAATAAGAGACACATCAAATAAAGCAACGGGGTAACAGCCAGTTGCCTTGGCGCTCTGCCAAGAGCACACCTGATGCCAGAGGTCAGTCCTTTTTATACCGTTTTTACTGTCTGTTCTTTATTCATATTAAAACTTTTCCTGGAGCTGTTCTGCATGGCCACTCCTTGGTTCCGCCTTTTTAGAGCGTGCCTAGTCTTCTGCCTTGTGGTTTTATTTCTCTTGATTCTTGGGGTTGGGCCCGCTAGGCAAGAGTCGATGGTAGGGTGGATTTCTTAATTCTCCAGACAGTCAGGGCTGATTGCAGCTTTGGGCCTCTTCGTCTCTCCGGGCAGAGTGGTGATAAAATCTCCCGGACTCTCCTGGCCGCCCGTTCTCCGGGCGGAGTAGCCTTTGGGCCCTTTTGCTCCCTAGACAAAGTGTTGATTAGCAGCTTTTCGGGCCTCATCCTCTGTTCGTTTGGAGGTTATCTTACGTGCTCACACTTGCTAACATTCTTGCTAAAAAGAGAGAAAACTACATCCACACAGCAGAAAGCATTTCTAACGTTATATAATATCTACTTTATACTTTGCGAGAAGCTAATATAATATATGTTTATAACAATCCCCCCTTTTCTATTTTATAAATCATTTGGCTTGAGCAATAATTCTTTTTTCTTGGCTTCTAATGTCTGTTCGTTCTTTTCACAGATCAATTTGGCTTCTTCAAGAGGGTCTTTTGTATCACTTTGTCTTTTTAATACCATAATTTTTTGTGCTGTTCCAGACATAGCCAACTTTGGGTCAGTAGGCATTGCCACAACTTGCATGCCTTGAACTATGCTGGTGATTAGCCGAATAAAGCGGTGGATCAAGCAAGGGAGAAATATTAGACTAGCTGTAGCACATAAGAGGAAGAAACCTAGCTTCTTCCACCATTCTTTCCCCAATATGCCATCCCACCAGTTAGCAGACATCATTGATTCCCATTTTTGGACTGGTACATGGGCTATTTTTCTGATTTGGTTGGCCATATCTAGAACGGCATCCCCATTGTCATCAATTTTTAAACAACAGTCCGATGTATTGAACTTCCTGCACACACCGCCTTCTTCGGCCAGTAAATAGTCTAAAGCCAGCCTATTTTGATGTATTGCAGCTCTGGTTTGGCGTTGCTGGCTGACTATTAATTCCATAGCCCCAGCTGTTTCATTGGTTATGATTTCTACAAGAGCTTGGAGTCTGATGATACGATTCAGCATGTAAATTGGGGTCTGATATCCCCAACTTCCATCTTGTGCTTAGGTAGCTGGCCCATCTGTTTCTAATATTCGTTCAGGGGGCCATTCCTCATCTTTCCATTTTTGGAATCCTCCAATTAAATCTCTTTTCTTTCTTTTGAAGTCTTCATAGAGAGGTATACCTAATTGATCTCCCACTGGTTCTGGGAAAAGGAAAAACCCTGGTTGAATGATTCTTAGTGTACAACTCCCTTTCCAATGTGAAGGGAGTCTTGGGGATGCCCTTTTCCCACATATCCAAAAGAAGCCATCTGGTGCTTTCCAATAATCACCTTCTTGTTGATTTATATTCTCCCCAAATTTGGCTATTTCTGGGATTCCAAAATAAGGATTTTTCCTCGTGTCATTACACTGAAAGAGTCCAACTTCATGATCATATACACAGTCTTTTCCTTTTTTCTGGGCTCAATACCAAGTTGGTTTTTCTGGGACCCACCACCTTGAAGTTTTGTTACTCACTTTATAGCTTTTACAGGGAGTGTTTCCTACTTCATTAAGAAAGTTTATCCCAGTTCGCCAGAGGCATTCTTCCCCTATCACTGTTGAACTTAAAATCCACCCCTCAGGTCGGTTCCCCCCTCTTATATTTGTCCGGTTCCATTTAAGGAGTTCTACCGGGCCTACGCTGCTACCTTTCCGTGGCCATTCTTCTGTCATTAAAGCTCCTCCACAGACCCAACAGTTGGTTATGTTAAGTTCTTTACCTATCCTCTCCCCCAATTCCACAAACAGGTTTTTTCCTAACCTTGGGGTTTTTTCCTCTTTGTTGTTTGAGCTTTGCATACAGGTCCTGGCGTGGTGAGGTGAATATAGGGCGAGGTTGCTGTGCTGGCTTTGTATCTTTACTTACCACTTGCTCTTTTACCAAATCTTGGACTGTTCCCCTGGTGGCAGCTGTGGAGCAAATCTATTTTTCTCCTTTTGGACAATTGCTTCTTAGTCTGTTTCCACTTGTTCCTAAATTTTCTGTAATCCAATATTTTTCTCCTTTATGCATGCAAATACCTAATTTGGATGAGTCATAACAGTGACTGTTGGTATGGGTATGAGTAATAAGAAAGAAGCCCCGGTGTCTTTCCATGTAGAGCTTTCGATAGCATTTGTAACATGGTCTTGCCGGTGTCCCAAAAGGGACCAGGAGAAGTGACAAAAGAAGGAATAACAGAGGTCCGGCATGGCTTATACTCCCACCTCCCTTGCCTATGAGGTTGCAACCCATAGCAGGTGTATTGGATCTTCTCGGTGGCGAGTACAGTGGCCGACCCGGTCTTGCCCTCTATTTCCTTGTCACTTCCTTTGTAGCTTTTAGGCAAATTTCTTTTGGCACCTTTTTAACTGTAGTATCTTATCGTATCTTAGGTGTTTCCCATTCAACAGGCACTAGTAATTCCCATCTGCAGAGCAAAGTTATTGCTTTTGTTGCTTATGATTTTGTCTGGATAGGGGGTTGATTTTGTGCTTGACACCCTTTACAACTAGGGTGTCGACGGTGTGAAATGCCAATTTCCCTCTAGATTAATTACTTATATTTGACGTGGTTGGCATGCCCCGTGTTAGAATGATTCAAACAGGGTATATGATGTGGCACTGATGGAAGTTGTGATTCTCCCCCTTCTTAATACAAATCACAGGCTAGAATCAGGACATGAGAGTTCCCTGTTTGATCCAGTCCCAACCCTTCCTGTTTGAAGTGAGAATATTCTTCTCCACGATGTCCCAGAATTTGTCCAGGGGCCACTGATATAAATTTGGCTTTTACTTCTCAGTTAGGTGTGATTCTTTGCATATCCCTTGGATTATTTAGATTGTTCTAGCTCATTGCCACCTGGTCTCCGTTTAAGAATCAATTTGGTATCACCTGGTTTGGATATTACAGTCCACTCTTCAGGTTCTTTTACAGGTCCTTTGATTCTGCTGGCATGGATCTACCCTCGTTCCTTGGTCTGGATTGCGGCCTCAGTCATCAGCAGTACCTGAAAAGGACCCTCCCATTGTGGAGTCAAAGATTGTTCTTTCCATGTTTTTACTAGTACCCATTCCCCTGAATGGATATTATGAATTTTGAACTCCAAAGCTGTGGTTTGAGGGATCATTCCTTTCAGCCGCAAATTTTCAAGTGTTCTGGCAATTGCGGTGACATATTTTTTGACACTTACTTCTCCTACTTCATAAGTGGCTGTTTCATGTTGAGCAGTAAGGAAGGGTAATCCGAACATCATCTCATAAGGAGACACTCCCAGGTCTGACCTGGGCTGTGTTCGGCCTCTCAACAGAGCCAAAGGTAAGCATTTTACCCATGACATTTGAGTTTCAATCATTAATTTTGTTAAAGTTTTTTTCAAAGTCTGGTTCACTCTTTCTACTTGGCCTGAACTTTGTGGGTGCCAGGGGGTATGTAATTCCCATTTTATTCCCAAGGCTTGAGTTATTTGTTGTAAGACTTTGGATGTAAAATGTGTTCTTCTATCTGAGTTTATTTTATTAACCATTCCATATCTGGGAATAATTTGTTCCAGAAGGGTTTTGCATACTATGTTAGCTGTAGCTCTAGTAGCAGGAACTGCTTCTACCCAACAAGTTAGGTGGTCTGCTATTACTAATAGGAACTTCCATCTCTGTATTTGAGGAAGTTTAGTGAAATCTACTTGGATACTTTGGAATGGTCGCAGAGCTAACTCACGGCCTCCTAATGTTGTTTTTCTCATTATTTTCCTAGTCACTCTTTGGCAAGTTCTACAGTTCCCAGTTATTTGTTTTGCTACCCCAAAGATTCCAATACACCCATAATTTTTTAGAAAATGATCACACAAGCTAGCTTGAGTACCCCAATGAGTTTTTTGATGCATATCTTCTAATATTCTCTTAGTGAGTGGCTTATTAAGTAACTGTCTCCCATCAGGAAGTTTCCGTTTTCCAGATTGATCTTGTTCTCCCCCTATCTTAAATAATTCTTTTTCTTCTTCTTTACTAAATTTGGGGATTTCCAATTCTCCCCTTTCTGGGGTCAGGATTAACAGAATTGGTTCAGTCCCATTTTCTGCTGCATCTTTGGCTTCTTGGTCTGCTAGGTTATTCCCTCTTATTTCTGGGGTCATCCCTTCTTGGTGTCCTTTGATATGCACTACGGCTATTTCTTCAGGCAATTTTAATGCTTCCAACACTTCTGAAATCAGGCCTTCATGTATCAGTTCTTTCCCCTTTGAATTTAGTAAACCCCTTTCTTCCCAGATCTTTCCAAAGGTATGTACTTTGAATCAGTATAGACGGTCCCCTTTTTGTGTGCTAAATGCTCCAGTGCTCTCTTTAGAGCGTATAATTCACAAGACTGCGCCGACCAATTTGAAGGTAGTTTTCCTTTTTCGATGGCCTGCATATTTATCCCATCGACTAAGGCATATCTTGACATTCTTTTTCCTTGCAAGCATCTGGATGAACCATCCACATATATTCTTTCCT
This sequence comes from Aphelocoma coerulescens, assembly GCF_041296385.1. Lineage (NCBI taxonomy): Eukaryota > Metazoa > Chordata > Aves > Passeriformes > Corvidae > Aphelocoma > Aphelocoma coerulescens. Next base: position 925,599 of record NW_027184075.1, read on the forward strand.
CTTCTAAGAGGGCTTGTTCAGCTAGATCTTCTCGAACTTTTGTTTGGTATTGAGTAATTTCTAAGCAATCATGTGCCAGGTCATCTTCTGGTTCTCCATACAGGAATTGGGCCGGATTGAGGCTTTTGCTTGCTTCTATAGTTAGATCATTACTGTCAATCAGAATTGCTTCATATTTTAATAGCCTGGAGTCTGTTAACCATTTTTCAGCTTTTTGATTTAGCACATTTCGGACCGCATGGGGTGTGTATACAATCAGTTTACTTCCAAAGGTGAGCTTACGGCTCTCCTCCACCAAAATAGCGGTAGCTGCTATGGCTTGAATGCATACTGGCCAGCCACGGCTTACTGGGTCCAATAGTTTAGCTAAATAAGCTATTGGTCTTCTCACCCCTCCCCATTCCTGGACTAATACACCATGAGCTACTCCATTTTCTGCATTCACATATAAATGAAAGGGTTTTTCTAGTGAGGGTAAGCTTAGGGCTGGTACCGAGGCTAGTTTCAACTTCAGTTTTTCTAATTTATTATCATCATCATCTTTGGTCCATTGTATATTGTCTCCCCCTGTTAATTTTTCATATAAAAATTTTACTGCTTGTGTATATCTTTCAATCCATAATCTGCAATATCCCAGTAGCCCCAGCAGTCTCCTAACCTCCTTTTTTGAAGAGGGAGGAGGGAGGGATAAAATCCCTGTAATTGTTTCAGGACTTAGTTGTCAGCTACCTTTGCTTATCAGGTGGCCGAGATATTTTACTTCTGATTCCACAAACTGTAATTTCCTTTTTGATGCCTTTAGTCCCTTTTTCCCAAGAAAATTTAGAAGCTTTATGGTAGCTCCTTTAACTTTCATTTCATCTTCTCCTGATATTAGAAGGTCATCTCCATATTGGATAAATTGTATTCCTGGGGGAGTGGGGAAGGTTTGTAGTATTTCTCCCAAGGCTTGCCCAAATAAATTTGGGGCCTCACAATAGCCCTGTGGCAGTTTAGTCCACCTCAACTGGTTCTTTTTCCCTGTGTTTGGATCTTCCCATTCAAAGGCAAAAATATTTCGGCTTTCCTCTGCCAGTGGGCAGGCCCAAAAGGCATTTTTAAGATCTACCACACTAAACCACTGATGTTGAGGTGGAATTTTGCTTAAAAGAGTGCAGGGATTAGGAACCATAGGGTAGCAGGCCCGTGTTCTTTTGTTTACTTCTCTTAAATCTTGCACTAATTTATAATTTCCATCAGATTTCTTTACTGGGAGAATAGGGCTATTATGAGGGGATTTACAAGGTTCTAGTGTCCCATCCTTTATTAATTCTTCTATCACTGGTTTTAAGCCTTTTCTCCCTTCTAAAGATATAGGGTACTGATGTACACAAATGGGACCTTCTTCTTTTTCAATTGTGACCCTTATGGGGTCAAGATCTAGTCCACCCCTATTCCCTTCCCTAGCCCAAACCTCTCTGTTAATTTTGCTTTCATCTTCTTGGCTAAGTTTAAACACTTTGGCCGTCATTTTCCCTTCTTCTGGTATGACTCCAATCCCCAGTTGGATTTGTAAATCCCTTCCCAATAAATTGCTGCCAGCCTCAGGAGCTAACAAAGCATCCCCTATCCCTATTTTTGTTTCCCCTTCAATAACCACATCTTTAATGACAGAGACCTTAAATCCTTCCCCCTTTGCTCCTGTTACTTTTACCATATCATTACTCCCTTTTGGAATATTCATCACACAAGTCTTTTCTGCCCCAGTGTCAACTATAAATTCCAATACTTCCTCTTCGGGGCCTACTTTTAAAGTTATCAAAGGCTCCAGATGGTATTTATCCCCCCAAAAATAGAGCCCATGATTTCCCTATTTTTCTTCTGTGCGTGTCTCTTGAAATCTTTTCAGATCCCTCCTCAGGTGGGGGCATTCTCTTTGATAATGCCCTTCTTCCTTGCAATAGAAACAGGCATCCCTGGGTTGTTCTTGGAATCTTGATTGTGCTGAGGTTTTATTTTTCTCTTTTCCACCATTTCTGAATCTGGAATGTTTAGGAGTGTTACCTGAGGGCTTTAGATTTTTTTTGGAAGGTACTCTCTCGCATAGTGGCTATCATGATCTTTGCTCCCACTTTGGCTTTTTCTTCATCCCTCCGGACATATATATCTTTTGAGCTTCCCTTACTAGGTCTTGTAATGGTTTCTCATACCAATCTTCTATTTTTTCCAATTTTTTTCTAATATCTGGCCAGGCATGAGTGACAAAGTTAACTCTTAGCAGGGCTTGCCCTGCTAGGGACTCCGGGTCTCTCCCAGAATATTGTTTCATATTCTTTCGGAGCCTCTCCAGCCACTCAGTCGGGGTTTCTTCCTTCCCTTGCTGCCCCTCAAAGGCCTTTCTGACATTTTGTCCTCAGAGTGCCCCCTCTTTTATTCCCTTGATTATCAAATTACAATAATCATTCATATGTCCCCTCCCAGCTTCATCATTTTGGTTCCAGTTAGGAGGTGTAATGGGCATTTTCTGATCCCCGGGTGGACCTTGTTGGTTTTCTTTTCCCCAAATTTTTATTCCAGCAATTCTAATCATTTCTCTTTCTTCTTGGGAGAATATTATTTTCATTATTGATTGCATTTCTTCCCAAGTGAAAATGTTGGGACCTAAGAACTGGTCCAACATTTCAGCTGTACCTATGGGGTCTTCTAATAATCCTTTAATTTCTTTTTTGAAATTCCTGACCTCTGTAGAGGTTAGAGGAGCACTCACAAAGCCGCTTCCCCCTCCTCCCGTAGGTACTTCTCTTAACGGAAAGAAATGAATTTCTCGGCTTCCCTCTGTTTGTTTAGCAATGGAGGGCTTGTTGGGCTGCCTCGGAGCCTTAATGGCACCTCCTGTATTCTGGTATGGTGCTCCTTCGTTAAGAAGAGGGTTGATTTGGGAAGAAAGCACCGAACTCCCCTGGGGAGGAGGGGCAGATTCAAAGTCTGGCGCTGAAGCTGAATATTCTGTGGTGCAGAGGGTGGGGGTGGGGTATGGCAGTGAAGCCAGATATTCCGGAGCACAGGAGGCGGGCACCGGGGCTAAAGCCGGGTTTCTCAAGGCAGGAGAGGTAGGGGCTGAAGCCGGGACGTGTGACCTTTCCCTTGATGCAATTGAGGGTGCTGGGATTCCCGAGATATATGGGAAGGGTGGGATCCCCGGCATGGGCGGGGGCAGGGCTCCCCCCCAGCTCCATTGGGGCGGGAGGGCTGCCGGGGGAAAGGCCCCCGGTGCGGGCGGAGGGGGGGCTGGCGGGGGAAGCCCCGGAGCCAGGGGGAGGAGGGCAGCTTCTGGTGCTGGCGGCGGAGGCAATACTTCTAAAGGGTCTCAGCCTTTTTTCTCTTCTGTTTGCTTTTCCTCTGCGGTTTCTGATATTTTGAAGACTTTGGTTCCCAGAGGTTTTGTAATTCCTGTCCAGCAAGAAGCATATTCTCTCTCCTCAGGGTGAGATGGCTCTTTTGAATTTACAAATACATTTAGAGCCTGGCAAATCCATGCCTCATCAGACCCGTATTTTGGCCAGTACACATGATCAGATCTGATTTCCTTTTTTACCCACTCTTTCATGCAGAATTGAATCATTTTTACTTTCTCTTTTCCTTTTGTAGAAGGATCAGTTTCCCAGTTTGCGAGTTTGACCCCGAGGGGACTGTCTCGGGGTATATCCTCTGGCACCCTTTTATAATTTGAACTTAATTTACTAGGTTGTTGTCCCATTTTCCCAGGAGTTCTCTATTACTCAAAATACCAATTTATCCCCCCCTTTGAAATACTAATTCATTCCTTTAAAACACCAATCTTCACTGCTGTAAAATACTACCCACCCTTTCACAGTACAAAAAACACCAAAAAATTTATTAGAGCCCACCTTCCCCAAAAACAAAGTTAACTTCGAATTACACAGTTTTTCATTCACACATTCACTCTTTTTTAATATTTGTTCACTCACTCATTCCTACTCACAACAGAATAATAAGGTACCTCTTTCAAGTCACTTGTTAGTATCCACCCATGGGTATGATATAATCCTTAGGATTCTGGGTGCTCTTGGATTTCCCTCAACCCAGCATTGCTAGCATCCAAACCCCAACCTCTCTTGGGGTACTTTTAGGCCCTGGGTGCTCTTGGAGTTTTCCTCAACCCAGCATATGGGGGGGTAGCTCCCACTTTGCAACCCCTTCTCTGGGACCCCGTCCCAGTCACCCCCGGAGATTCTTTCACTCCGCTTATCTCTCGCTTTGTCTCCTCGCTGGCCGCTGTTCTCGTGAACAAGACGGAACGGCAGCACTCAGAGACTGCCACACTCGCTTCGCAGATCTGGGGGCAACCAGCCCACGTCTCATTCACACACGCTCATCTCCCGTAACCACCCCCTTTTTCTTTGGACAATACTTCCCAGTCCTGTTTCTTTTCCAGTGTCTGTGGGATTTTTGTCGAGAGCGCTCTCTTTCATTTGCTTTATTTTTGTGTCTTTCTTGTCCTCCGGGTGTTGCCCTGCTGCCACCAAATCACGCCAGAGGATGCTAAGCAAAGGTCCTGCCAACTTGGGCGGGAGGCGCCTTACCCTTGCTTCTTGAATCCTCCCACGCTTTTCAGAGGCGAGGTGTAGCTCCGGGACGAGCCCTTAATTGTGAAAAACGAGGTTCACTCTCCTGTGAGAATTTAAAGGGTTTAATATAAAGACAATAAGAGACACATCAAATAAAGCAACGGGGTAATGGCCGGGTGCCTTGGTGCTCTGCCAAGAGCACACCTGATGCCAGAGGTGAGTCTTTTTTATACCATTTTTACTGTCTGTTCTTTATTCATATTAAAACTTTTCCTGGAGCTGTTCTGCATGGCCACTCCTTGGTTCCGCCTTTTTAGAGCATGCGTAGTCTTCTGCCTTGTGGTTTTATTTCTCTTGATTCTTGGGGTTGGGCCCGCTAGGCAAGAGTCGATGGTAGGGTGGATTTCGTAATTCTCCAGACAGACAGGGCTGATTGCAGCTTTGGGCCTCTTCGTCTCTCCGGGCAGAGTGGTGATAACGGCTCTTGGACTCTCCTGGCCGCCTGTTCTCCGGGCGGAGTAGCCTTTGGGCCCTTTTGCTCCCTAGACAAAGTGTTGATTAGCAGCTTTTCGGGCCTCATCCTCTGTTCGTTTGGAGGTTATCTTACGTGCTCACACTTGTTAACATTCTTGCTAAAAAGAGAGAAAACTACATCCACACAGCAAAAAGCATTTCTAACATTATATAATATCTACTTTATACTTTGCGAGAAGCCAATATAATATATGTTTATAACACCTCCATTGGCGACCTCCTTTTCCCTCTGATTCAGCTACCTTGTGGTAGGTGCGATGGTGCTGAAGAAGGGTGGCGGCTTGGCACAGTTGCTGTCACAGGTGGATCTTTGAGTGGCATGTGTGAGGGTAGGAGGGTACGGCACCCATAGCTGAAGGCAAAAAAGGTCAGGGCATGTCATCAGCCGCAGTCGTGCTAAGTTGTTCATCTATGCAAACTGCTTGCCGAGTTGTTCCTTTCTTAGGTAATGGGGGCTTGTATCAACCAGAACTGCAAATGGTCAGTATTTGCAGAGAAGGTTACTTGGACTGTTGTTGAAGTGAGTGTAGCAGTTTCTATGGCATTCTGCAAAAAAAGTGACAGGTCTCCCTGTGTTCCCCAGTTCTTAACAAAGATGAAGTTAACAAACCCCTGAAAAGAGGTTTTGCAAAACTTCAGGGATATTTTCCTACTAGTACTGTAGAGACAACCATAGTCACCTTGTCTTTCCAAAAGTGAAGGTTCCCTATTTTTGTCCAAGAGCATCAAGTGCTTTTGATCAGCGTTTGTGTGCATGCATTAGCCTCGTTCTTGCTCTTCCTTGGAGAACTTTTACAATACTCACATGATCTGTGTAGGCTGCAGACTGCAGTGGTGAACTTCAAGGCTTCCAGCAGAAGGGAGATGCTGTCCACGTTTTGGATTCTCCTTAGCCTGAACCTTCAATGTCCAATAACGCAGCGTTTGGTGCTCGAGGCACTGACTCTGGCGTGCCCCTGGTCAGAGACAGTCCAGCTGCGTTACCTCCACGCGTCGCTGAAGCGACTTCGGGATCAGGAAAAGAGCTTGCTGGGCTAGCTAGCTGGCTTCTTTGCAGAGGGAAACACGGCAGGAGCCGTTGATGTCGGCTCACGTTAGCTCAGAGACAAAGGAAGAGAGGGGCTGTTCAGGTCTGGCTTCTAACAGGTTTAATGCGATAGGATGAGGATGAGGTCGGATTGATGGGAATCCGCTCCTCGGAGCCTTGTCCTCAGTTTTATAGGGAATTTGAAAACCCCCTGTAACTATTCCTGAAAAGACCTGCCTTGCTAAATTAGTGCCTTTTAAGTCTTGTGTCCCCAGGATAGAACAACAAACTCACAAAGATAACAGCAGTGGATCTACAGGACTTCTGCAGGCCTTCTGGACTGCAGACATCTCTGACCAAAGGCCACAGATGACGTGTACCCTGATCCTGCCGAACGCCCGTCCGCCCTGGACTCAGCTTCAAGGTTTGATTGATACTGGTGCTGATGTAACTATCATCTCCTTCTCTGCGTGGCCTCCCTCATGGCCTTTACCCCCAGTGGGATCGGCCATCACAGGATGAGGATGAACCACACAGAGCTATTGAAGCGAACGGCCTGTGACGGTGAAGGACTCAGAGGGGCACACAGCTACAATTAGGCCTTATGTTACTACCACTTCCCTTAACCTTTGGGGACGGGATGTGTTGGCAGCCTGGGGCATACGGATCGGGACAAATTTTTAGCAGGGGTCACTGTGCGCAAAGGTGCACAGTATCCTACACTGCCTTTGCAGTGGTTGATTAACACACCAATCCGAGTCAGACTCTGCTTAGTTAGTTGAATTAAGGGCTGTTATCATGGCTTTTCAACGATTCTCACAGGAACCTTTGAATTTGGTTACTGAAGCCGACTAGCAAAAGCTCGTATACAATTAATCACCTTACGGTACCACAAAATTCAAAGAATCCTGTTCTTCTGAATCACTTTCTCTCATTGCAATCTGCAGGCAAGAGACAACTGCCCTGGGCAAAAGTCTGGGTGTGGAATTTACTCACTAACCAGTGGGAAGGCCTGCGGGAACTTATGGTTTGGGGTCGTGGCTATGCTTGCGTTTCTACAGATACTGGGGTACGGTGGCTAGCTGCAAAATGTGTTCGCCCTGCCCTACGGCACCAGAGGCAGAACAGGCAACCTCCAAATGATGACCAGAACACCAACCATCCAAGTGGCCACCAGAATGTAGATCATCAGCCATCAGACTCTTCTGATGATGACCAAGATGTTGACCATCAGGCAGATGGTCCTTCTACAAGCAGAGACTGGGATGGTCCTTCCACAAGCAGAGACTGAACTTTAAATTTCTTGTTATGGAGTCAGATCGTTAAAGCCTTAAGGACATATTTAGAATTAATAACTGATGTAAATTTCTATTTAGGATTAATAGTGGAGTTGTTATCTTATCAAACAAAAAGGGGGAATTGTAGATACCAAAATGCTGCTAGCGAGGATTTTCTTGCTATTTTCTAAGTCTGTGAGAGACTTTTCTCTCTCACAGAAGAGGTAGCAGAGTATGTAAACAACCAAGCCACCTGCAACCTTGAAAAGTCTGGTTTATGGTCTAGTAGAAAAATATTTTGACAATGGATGGTTTAGGATTTTAGCCAATCACCCCAAGGGGGGGGGCTGATCCTTTGTCCAATTAGACTATGAAGAAAAAAGTCTGTAAAAGAGTTTGTGAAATAATTAAATGAATAAATCTTGGTGCACAATTCCTGCCTGCTGGATCTTCTCTCCTCCTCCTCCCTATGGCTGCGGGACACAGTGATACACCCTAGGGCCCAGGCCTGCGGTAATAGACCACAATTACAAGTGAACTGCAACACAAGCAGCTAACACATTCCTCCTGTGATAAATGAGTGAACGATAAATTTTGTCTTTCGCATCTATCACTTTAACATTTAGAAGTGAGAATGTACTATGTAGAAATAGTGTTAAGGTAAAATATAGGTAAGTAAAAACAAGACTAGAGTAAATTGTAACTTCGAATGAGTGGTAACATGTTGGGAAACGTAGGAAGAAACACATGATAATAAATGTCCTTTAAGTTGAGAAATTACAGAGGTGGAAACCAAGACATCTTCAAGAAACAAAGAAGATAAACCGCATGCATCCCAGGAAGTCTGTTATCTCATCAAAACTCACACCTCCCAAAGAACCCATCAACTACAAATTAGGTTGGAGACTGAGGAGGCACCGGAGGGGGGTGCCTGCCTTCAATTCTGGAGCTACTCAGAGGACCGAGGTGGCAGTGTGCTGGCGTGTGCTGGCGCAAGGGGGCAGAGACGGAGGGGGGAAAGTTGAGTGAAGTGTAAATGACTTTCTGGGCTTAAGGACTATGTTTAAAGAAGTACTAAAGTTCACAGTAAAATGAATGGAGCCACGCCTCTAGCAATATTGCTAAGTGCTCCTGCACTGTGATATGCCTTTGTTCTACTAATAAATGCTCAATATTATGCTGCTGAAAATTCCGCTTGGGAATTCATCTTTCTCACTTCTTCCCTTAAAATCAGTTCTAAGAATTTAGTGTGAAATACATTTAGGCTTGGTCCACATTATTTTTAGTTCAAATAAACACATCTAAATTTTTTCCATCTTTCCCATTAAAGGATTTTGGTTTTGGCTCATTCTTTCAGCATTTTGCCAGCAATCTGCTCAATGCTCTTTCCTTAGGAATGAAAGCTGTAGCCTGATATTACAAAGTGTTTGGTGAAACCTTTACCATGACTCTCAAGTCGCAACATGCCAGATAATCACTGGTTTTCAAAGCTGCTTGAAGATAGAAGGAAAGCGTCAAAGGTTTATGCATGAATCAGCATCCCCTTGTCACAACGTCATGCTGCAGTGATCCTTGCAGAGCTCTAAGACTGGATTTAAAGGAGAAAAGCTCAATACTGGCTCCTGAGCCAGCAGGATGAAACATCCAAGATTGTACATATATTACTTCTGTGCTAAAACTACTGTATGAAAACGTCTTACCATTATGGCAGTTTTATAGTACTCCATAGGAGACATCTCTTTAAATGACTCTAATATCCTTTCAGTGCTAAAATTGAGAAGGGGGTTGATCCATAGTTAACTCATGTAAACACGAGTGAACTACTAAGAGACAGCAAATGTTAATCACAAAACCTAAGCAGCAGGATTCGCCTTAATCTTGTCAAGATAAGAGGAACAGGATCTTTTGAAAACCGGCACAGAGATCGCTGCATCAGCCACCGAAGAACTGTGCATGCTCCAGAAAGAAAGGTAAAAAGTGCATTGTGACAAAGACTACTGATCTTCATCAGAAAGACCCTCGAGGAAGAAGAGGAGCCTTCCTCAGTGCGCCCATCAGCGTACACAGCGCATGCATGGCACGTATGCTAATGATATTAATGACTTCCGAGAAGTAATTTCTAGAACCACTCCTATCCCAAGAATTGTGATGAATGTTCATAAATTTTACACATAATGCTGGACTGTATGGAGTGCTCTGTGTGTGTGTGTTAGGAGGAGTGATCCCCCATGCACCCAGCGCCGAATAAAGCAAATACCCGCTTCTCTGACTCTGAAGCATCTCTAGGCCTGGTTTTGGGCAATTCAAAATAGGTGAATACACATTACAACTACAGCTGAAGTTGTTGCGTAGGCAGATTGAAGAGGAAAGGATTTCATCTTCATCACTCTCCTTCTTTCTTGTTTTGACAGAATTAAGAACTTGTAAAAAATCTGATATCACTGATGCTCACCACTCTTCCAATTAGACTACGCTCACTTAGGCAACGAAGTCCAGAGCTTCGGATATCTCCCGCTTCTGCCCTAGGAATTGCTTCCAGTGCTGTACCTTTGCTCCAGCTGCGAAACCAAACCAGCAGAACCAAGGAAGTTCTCTCTGAATGAACCATTGCTCTTGAAGGCTACAACGGTAGTCATGGCAGTGAACACTGCTCTTCACTGGGCCATTCCTCTGAAAAAAAACCATGCACCACCTCTCAACCTAAACCGTTAAGCCTCCTGCTGATGCTGACTGACAAAGCATCCAACTGCACTTAGATTCCAACAGCTACTTCCAATGACCTGTCAACAGAGCTTTGCAGACTTGCAACAGAGCAACAAACTAAAGGGGCTATGTTTCATGGCTGTTTTTCAAACATCATTGACTTATGTCCCTTTGCCAGCTTAAGTGAAGGTGGCCCATCCACCTTGGTCAAAATCAGCAGAATTTTGGCCCAATTTGTTGTTACGCAACACATCATGACACAATCTCTTGGTGTTGATGCAAAATTCCCACTGAAGTGCATGTCGTTACATGACTTAAGGCTACCTACTCACAGAGTGTCCACTCCACTGCCACACCCATTTTCTGGCCACCTTGAAATGACTGAGCTGTCTTACTGTTCCCAACATTCCTCAGGGGTACGTGACCACCATAGCCTCCCTTCTGAAGTTTAGGAACCTAAGTAGTACTAGCAATAGCAGTTTATCCAAAATCCATTTGCTCCATCAACAAACTCCGAGCAAGCGCTGAGAATTAGTTTCAAGACTTCTACATATATTTACAGGGAGCTTTTTGTTTGCTTGTTTGTTTTTAAAGCAGATGGAGTAGTGCGATGTTTCCCTGAGGCTACCAGGGCTGCGAGGCAGGCAGGCAGAGCCCTGGCATGGGTGGCACAGGGGACCCCGGGCGCTGACGGCTGCCACCAGCGCAGGCCAGCTCGGAACTGGCAGGCAGGGCTGCACCCCGCGTCTGCCACAACAGCTGCAGCTTCTGCAGCCTGAAGCACAGCTGGCTCAGGGGTTCAAATTAAGAGCCAAAACCTTTTGCTGCTCAATTTGGGGCAGAGAAAGGTCATCACTTCTAGCATGGCATAAGCCTGCCACTACATTTCTGTGAAGGAAAATCACCTTGTTAGAGTGAAACTCCTGAGTAAAATACTGAAGCGCTTTCAGATTCGTATTATCTGACATTTCTGTGACCTTCTTTTATACCTGCATTGTTTCCTACTGCTGGTTTTGGGCACAAGTTCTGTGTACACTATTCTGGAAACAAAAAAATAACCCAAAACCAACACCCACTCCTCCCCCACCATCACTCCTTCCCCAGCCCCAAGCCTAACAAAACCAGCCTGCAGAATGTGCAGGATTTCAAATGAGAACAAGCATAGATGGGACATCAAAAGATGGATTCTCCTTAGACATTTGTGCATGCAGTGCTCTGCAATCAACTCCTAAATTCTACTCCTCGTACACCAAATATTTGTCTTGGGAACTCCTTGTTCTCCATTCCAACCCTTCTGAGAGGGTAATCGAGGAGTTACTCTACATATTTTAAGCACATGTTGCACTAGTCAAATCCAATGCACAGCATTACTTGACTAACTGAGGCGGTGGCAAGGTCAATTAAGACCTGTTCATGTCTTAATTTGGAGCTCTTCCAACTGCTTGAAAAGTGAAGCCTTGGACGTTGAAGGTTCAGGCTAAGGAGAATCCAAAATGTGGATAGCATCTCCCTTCTGCTGGAAGCCTTGAAGTTCACCACTGCAGTCTGCAGCCTACACAGATCATGTGAGTATTGTAAAAGTTCTCCAAGGAAGAGCAAGAACGAGGCTAATGCATGCACACAAACGCTGATCAAAAGCACTTGATGCTCTTGGACAAAAATAGGGAACCTTCACTTTTGGAAAGACAAGGTGACTATGGTTGTCTCTACAGTACTAGTAGGAAAATATCCCTGAAGTTTTGCAAAACCTCTTTTCAGGGGTTTGTTAACTTCATCTTTGTTAAGAACTGGGGAACACAGGGAGACCTGTCACTTTTTTTGCAGAATGCCATAGAAACTGCTACACTCACTTCAACAACAGTCCAAGTAACCTTCTCTGCAAATACTGACCATTTGCAGTTCTGGTTGATACAAGCCCCCATTACCTAAGAAAGGAACAACTCGGCAAGCAGTTTGCAAAGATGAACAACTTAGCACGACTGCGGCTGATGACATGCCCTGACCTTTTTTGCCTTCAGCTATGGGTGCCGTACCCTCCTACCCTCACACATGCCACTCAAAGCTCCTTGCGTGGAGCTCTCGCACCACCTATGACAGCAACTGTGCCAAGCCGCCACCCTTCTTCAGCACCATCGCACCTACCACAAGGTAGCTGAATCAGAGGGAAAAGGAGGTCGCCAATGGAGGGAAGTTGTACCCCCTGACAGCTAAGCTCCAACTACGGTGTCGCTTATGTCCTTCCCAGGACGGGCGGGAAAACGCCTCGGCGCAGCGCAGCGCTGGCCGGGAGCGGCCGGCACGGCACCGAGCGCGCTCCCCACTCCCTCCCGCCCGCGCCGCTGCGGAGACCCCGGGTTCGCCGGAATCGGCCACATGCTGCACGGAGGGCAGCGCGGCAAAGGCGGCCTCCCCTCGTCGCCCGGGGAAGGCCGGCCTCGGATCCCCGCTCTCTCCACCGGCACGGGCAGTGCCAGCAGCCTCTCGCTGTGGCCGCCGCTGGCCGAAAGCCTCGCCGCGCACCGCCCGGCCGGCCCCGCCGCTCCGCGGGCTCACACGGCACCTGCCGTGGGCGGCCGCCGAGCGACAGGAAGCAGAAGCGCTCACCGCCGCGCCGCTCGCCGCCCCGCCCGGGCGCTCCTCTCCTCGCGCTACCACGATGGCGCCGGCCCGCCCCGCCTTCCCCGTCGCCTGCGGCGCAACGCGGCTGCTCCGAGCCACGCAGCACGCGTGCGGCCGGGCCCTGCCGAGCTGCCGGCGGAGCCGGGGCACAGCCCGGGCGGGAGAGCTTCCGGCGAGGCTGGGCGGGCGGCGAGCGCGGCCGAGCGTGAGCGCGCCAGGCGGGCGGCGGCGCGATGGAGAGCTAGATGGAGGCGGCAGCACCGCGCGGCATAAAATAGCTGATCGTCCGGCAGCCGCCCGCTCCGCAGCCCCTCGGCTGCTGTCGAGAAGGGCCCCAGCCCTGGCCGCGCCGGTGGCGAGGCGGCTCCGCAGCCCGCGGGCAGCCCTGGCGGGGCAGGGGAGCACTGCGGGCAGCCCCGGGGCCGCGCAGCCGTCTGCAACGCGCGGTGGGAGCCGCTGGGAACTATTTTACACGTTCCGGGGGGCTGGAGAGGAGCACGGAGACCACGCGGCAGGTCGCTGCCGTTAGGGAAAATTAATCCACGATGCCTGAGGTTTATATCCGAAAAGGAGACAGAGGAGTCCTGCAACATTCTTCGACTACAGGGAGAGTCCATGGGGCTTTTCCCATGGCGTCTGTCAAACGGTTGCGGGATGCAGCCCCCTTTTGATGCCAAGTTCCCGGCCACAGCACCCTCTTCCTTTTCCCCACTGGCTGAGGTATTCGGGAGATACAGACTTCCGGAACTGCCTACTCTATGCGCCCCCCTCTAATATGCACCCCCCTCTTGGCATCGAGAAGAAAGAAAAGAACCCCATTCCTAATGCTCTTAAGTCTTTGTTGCCTTGCTCTAGGTTCAGGAATTTAACACGGCCTTGATTAATCAACAGTCTCTGATGATTAGTAACAGTTCTAGAGAACTCCTAGTTTCTTCTGTTACTTCACTAGCCATAACTTCCTAGCCTTGTCTACAGGCCGATTCACACGGTCTCTTTGTAAAGACTCATCCATCTCATTCCTTTTAATCCCTCCTCTTTTTATTTGCTCTGTATTTGTCTTTACAAACCTTAATTACCATGGATTTAATTTTTTCTTCTGGAGTCTTCTTGGGTTTTGCTATTATTTGCAGTGACATTCTTTTCTGTCCTTTTGTAGTCATTTCTGGATCAGGTAGGCATGGCTGCTAGCGGCATCCCCTTGAGCACCTGCTGAAAGAGCTGCCGCCAGCATGGTGTCACACATGGTAAAAAGATGAGAGTTGCTATAGCATGTAAGAGGAGGAATCGTATTCATTTAGCCCAGAGCTGGCCAGTTAACCATGAAAACATGTCCCATCCCCATCCTTTCAACATTTGGACAGGTCCACGAGCTGACGTTATTTCCTTTGTTATTTGTTTGACCACTTTTCCGCTGTCATCTGCTTGCAAACAGCAGCTCGAGTCATTTAATTTCCCACAAACTCCTCCTTCTTCTGCCAACAGATAATCTAATACCATCCAATGTTGAAATACCGCTTTCCTCATTTAAGTGGGTTGCTCAGCAAAAAGGTCAAGCGCTGTGGCTGGCTGGTTGGTAATTATTTCCGAGACAGCTTGTAACCTAATTATCTCCTTCAAATGATAAATGGGTTCCCAGGCATCTGGGATTAATTCCTTAGGTTTCCAAGGGGCTGGTCCATCGTGTTGGGTAACTTGTTCTGTTGGCCGTTCATCATTTCCCCGTTTTGGGGTGCTCCCTCCAGCCAGGGCTGCATCAGCTGACTGCTTTTCTCTAATTAAATCATCACAGATTTTGATTCCTAAGCGATTTCCCAGAACTTGTAGTAGCAAAAAGAACAACAGTCTACTAAATATACCATATCCCTGACCAGTTTGGAGGTAACCTGAGCTAAGCATGTTGGCCACAAATCCAATACTGTCCTTTCAAAGCCCGTGTTCCATTAGCAAAGGAACCTACCCATGGTCATCAATTGGTGGCTCAAAATACAGCAGGATTCCCGGGCCTAACGGTCCTCCAACAAGAGTTGCCCCACCATAAGGGTCCCAGCATTTGCATTTCCAAGCTCCCGCACAGGGTTCCCACCTACATTTACATCTGCAAGCTGCTTGGTTGGATTTGGAGCAGAACTCACTAAAAGGCTTTGAGTTCCAATCCGGTGTGGCCATTCCCACTGATAATCACAAACAACATGTCTTCTACTTGTGGAATTTTTGTGGGGACTGCTCAAAAACAGGTGGTCAAAAAAACCCCTTGTCCCTCCCCATTGCTTTACAGGCTTCCAAATATTTTTGGTAAGTGTGATAAGAATGCCTTACGCAGCTACTGTTAGTGAGCCGAACAGGTATTTGATTGCATTTGCCTTGATATTTGGAACAATTGGAAGGAGGGCAATTGGGGGTCCAAACCCAGTTGTTCAAGCCCAGAGGGAAAGTCAATTGACAATTGCCTTTTCCTACATAGACACGCCCTATCCTATTTAGGCAATAAGTGCCTGTTGGAGAAGAATGAAGTGGCCATGAACTTCCTTCTTTGGCCCCAAATCCCATCCCACTGTGGCCCTCACATTGACCCACCATTTAGGTTCAGCTGGGCTAGCCAACTATGGCCACTCTTCAGATCCTCCTGGCCCTCCACAGAGCCAGCAATTGCTAAGGTTAAAAACTTTTGCTACTTCTTCTCCTAAGGCTGCAAATTGATTCTCCCACTCCTGGCCTAAACTCAGCTGACCATATCAAAGTAGAATTAGTAAGGAAAATGTTTTAATAGTGTCATCTAATTAGCTAGTCTAATTTTCCCGTTGTCTTCTGCAGCACCTGTGGCAATTGAAGACACAGAAACCACTTAACGTAACAAAATGGCCACAAGTATTAGCCCCCAAGTGAGTGGAGATTCTAGAGGAGGGATGCCTATACAGTCTATTTCAGCAGACGGTCTGAAGGTAGGACTGCGGGGCTTCTTCCGATGTCGAAGCACTGCCTACTGCTCCGGCCCACTCCTGCAGAGTGTCAGTCACGGCCTCCCGGCCTTCTCCTCCAGCTGAGATGTGCAAATCTCCGAGGCTTCAGAGACCTTGACCCGAGAGTGACGGGTTCACCTGTGTTCAGCTTACTTGACGGCTGTTTTCTGTCGTCAGTGACACTTGGAATGGGCCACGCCATTTCACCAGCACTGGCGCTTCTTTCTACTCCTTAATTAGGACTCAATCTCCTGGTTGGATGTTAAAAGCAGCAAAGTCCAAAGGCCGGGCTTGCGCCAGCTGAGTTTCCTGTTGAAGGGGTTTCACAAGAAGCAGGATCCTGGCCACAGATGGTTTTAAAAATGCATCACTTGCCTCTACCCCCCCCCCCCCACTGGGTGGAGACTTACCAGGGCAATTGCAAACAACGATTGAAAGGGAGATAACTGAATCTCTCTTCTGGCTTGGGCCCTCATTCTCACCAAAGCCAATGTCCAAAGCCCTACCCATGGCATCTTGGTTTCTATTACCAGCTTCAAAAGGTGTTTATTTCTCTCTTCATTGTTTTCTACCCGAGCCGAGCTCTGGGGGTGCCAGGGCCTATGGAGGTTCCATTGTGTTCCTAAAGAAGCCAAAACCCCTTGAAGGATCTTTCCTGCAAAATGAGTTCCCCTATCTGAATCTATTGCTTCTACAATGCTGTATCTTGGAATGATTTGTTCCAAAAATGCCTTAAGAACTGATCCTGTCATTACTGAAGTAGTTGGAAATACTTCTGGCCACCTTGCTAGCTGACATACGATTACCAGAAGATATTAAGCCTTGCCACTTGGGGCATCTCCGGAAAATCCACCTGGCATCTTTGGAAGGGCCATGCAGCCCAAGGCCTCCCTCCTCTAGCAAGTTACTTTGTAACTTGGCTGTTGGCTTTAGCACAGATCAAGCAACCTTCAACAGCTCCTTTTGCCAGTCTAAAAAGACCCCCAGCAACATACATCATGAGATAGGCTTCTGCCAATCCTCAGGAAGTGCAAGAACTCTCTTAATGGAGTTGCTTTAATATTGGTAGGGCCAAAGGTTCTGGTATCTCTTGTTTGCCATCCCTTGGAAACCAATTCTTGCCTTTTTTCTCTGCCACACGACTTTTAACTGTATGTCAAACTGCTGCGGTAGAAAAGACAGCTTCCTGGGCAGTGATGGAGTCACGGGGAGCAAAGGGGGCATCTTGGAGAGTTCTGGCAGAAGTGTGGCTTTCTGAGTTTCTTCATCCACCAAAAAGGAGACAGAGGAGTCCTGTAACATTCTTCAACTCCAGGGAGAGGCCATGGGGCTTTTGCCATGGAGTCTCTCAAATGATTGCGGGATGCAGCTCCCTTCTGATGCTAAGTTCCTGGCAACAGCACCCTCTGAGGTACTCGGGAATTACAGACTTCCGGAACTGCCTACTCTATGCCCCCCTCTAATATGCACTCCCCTTTTGGAATGGAAAAGGAAGAAAACCAAACTATTCCTAATGCTAGGAAGTCTTTGCTGCCTTGCTCTAGGTTCAGGAATTTAGCAGGGCCTTGGCTGAGCAACAGTCTCTGTTGATTAGTAACAGTTTCTAGAACGAATACTTTCTTCTGTTACTTCCCCCCCTGTAAATTCCTAGCCTTGTCTAAGGAGAGATTCACACGGTCTCTTTGTAAAGACACATCTATCTTACTCCTTTCACGCCCACACCTTCCTTGCGGTGGAACGGCTCTCCCCGGCACAGCACCTGGCACAAAACCCCCGTATACGCACACACACACCTGCACTTACCCTGCACTCCACTGCACACACACACACACACACACCTCCCGCACACTAACACCCCCTCCACATCCCCACCATGCTACTTGCAGTGGCCCCGCCCCTGCCATCCCCACCGGCTGGCAGCACCCACTCCTCGCATGCTTCCCCATGCCTTGCATTTCCTTGCTGCCCCCTCTGTAGCCTTCCCTCAACCTGCCTTTTCTCCCCTGCCTTGCACTGACTTGCTCACCCATCCCCCACCTGACTTCCTTTCACATTCGTCTAGGTCTGGCCTCACCTTTCCTTTTCCTTCTAGGACCCTCATTGCCTTGCCTCGCCTCGCAAAGCCACCACTTGCCTTGCCTTGCCCTTGAACCCCTCCCTTGCCTTGCATGACCTTGCTCACCCCTCCCCCACCTGGAATTCAACACCCCTTTTCAATGACATTTCTGGGCCTTGCCCTGCCCTTTCTGCTCCTCCGAGGAATCTCAAAGCTCTCAAGCATCTCCGGTGTTTCAGGATCCCATGAGAGGAAGACCAGGGGAGGACGCATGTTGCCACACTCATCTCTGTGGGCAGCCTTTGTCTGGGAGCAATCCTTGCATGTCTTGAACCTTGGAGGGGCAATTCACATTTTGCCCTTGAGCTCGGGGACCAGAAAGAGAGTTCTTTTGCATACAAGGGAAGGCAGGTAGCTCAAGTCTTTTAGGTACAGAGGAGAGATGACCCACGCGGGATCAAGGCCACACAGAGCACTTGGTCCTGGCCACTTTTGTGCACCAGCAGTCCTTGAATGTACTTCTCACCTGCCTTGCCTGGCCTTGCCTTGGCAACACAACACTTGCCTTGCCTTGCCCTGCTAGCCCTCTGTAGCCTTGCATTCCTTTGCAGGGCCCTGCCCCGCACATGACCTGCCTACTGTTTTCCTCCAGGGCCTTGGCTTGCTGAGCCCTTCCTGTTTCTGCCTGGCCTTCCCATCAGTGGCCCTTCCTTCCTACAGCCAGCCTTGCCTCTAACTTCTGGGCCTTCTCTTGCCTACCAGTCCATTTGCTTTCCCCTCACTGCTCTGGCCTTGCCTACCTCTCCCTTGACTTGCCCACAATTGCCTGCACTCGGTTTGCAGCGCCTTGCCTGCATGGAAGGCAAGGGAAAGAGTGGTAGGCCGGGCAAAGCAAAGCCAGCAAGTTGTAGGCAGTGCGAGGCAAGGCAGACGCAGGCAAAGGAAGCAGAGCAAGGGTACCTTAAGAAGAACTAGACAAGGCAAGGCCAAGAGACTCGGAGTGCCTTTCCTTGGGAAGGCAAGGACATAGTGCCAGTGTTGCTGGAGCAGATGTTAAGGTACTGTGGGGAGGAATAGTCCAGCAAGACATTTCTCTTCTGGCCCCTGTGCGTGTAGGGGCAATTGTTGGACATATTCAATACTGGAGGCGGATCAGTCGCTGGATGTGTTGTATTTTGGAGGAGGGGATGCCGTTTCTTTGGAGATGGGCTTGTAGTTGCTCTCTTTGGCAAGGAAGGCAGGTTTGGATGTGCACATCAGGTACTCCTAGGGATTTTAAAGGCTTTTCCCAACAGGCAGAGCTCTCTCTGGGTTCGAGCTGTTGAGCTGTCAGTGGGAATGCAAAGGCCAAGCTCTTAAGCTATTTGTCCTGGTGCCTTCAGTGTGTGAGCAGTCCCTGGTGCCGTTGCCTTTGGATCCTGACTCTGGGAGAGGGAAGGCTTAGGATGGTACCTAGAGCTGAGAAGGAGAGTGCTGAGAACAGCGTGTGTGCTGCTAGTTTGAGGGGTGCAGGTGAAGTTGTAGGCAGCAAGATCTTCCTCAGCTGGCACTGTTTTGAGCCCTGTTTTTGCCAGATGGTTTCAAGTTGGTGGGCGGAATCTGCGAGAGGGAAAAGATTTGTTTGGGCCAAAGAGGTGTGGTGTAAAGAAGAGTGTGCTCTTGGAAGGGGAAGATGAGGGCAACCTTTTTGTCCTGACACCGTTGATTTGAGTGCAGGGCCGTTTGCAAGTTGCCTCTGTCTGCCCTTGGGGTGGTTTCGAGCTGGGCCAGGTGCTTGGCCTTCTTTTGCAAGTCTGCAGCGCCGTCGTGTGGTTGTTTCCATGAGCGCTGACAGTGCCCGGCAAAAAGCGCTTGGCTGGCGCGGCCCCAGTCGTGTGGAAGCAGTTGGTGGAAGAGCTCCGCTGTGCATCCTGCCTCTTGGAGACATAAAAGGATGTAACCCTGCGCGTAGGGGGGAAGCAAGACGAATCTTTTCATTGTTGGCTGAGCAGTTTCTAAGCGGCAAAAGTAAAGGCAGTTTCAGCACGGCCTCTTTCTTTCAGAACCTTTTCTGTGCCATCATGAACATGCTCAACATGCCACTCGCACCCGCTGAACTGCATCAAAGGCCCTGGAGATAGGCACTTTCCTTCAAGCTCTCTGTAGCATCCTACCCTCCACCTCTGGCGGATCCCAAAGCCCTTCCAAACATCCAGCAGCTGCACGCAGAGAACAAGTGCTAAAACAAGGCGTTGGCCTTCCTAGTCCTTTTAAAGTCTGTGAACTAGGCGAAACATTCCAGTGAGCAGCACTTTCCTTCGCAACTATATCTAGAGCATCATCACATTCTCTCCAAGTGGGTAAGTCCACCCTTGCAGCGCAGCGTTTGCAGCCACAGTTCGGACTGAGAGATAGGCCAGGTGAGAAAGCATTTCTTGACTATCCCTCTTCTCTGGAAGACTTGATACTCGCAGCGCGACCACGTCCACACACCTTCAGTGTGGCCAGGTTCAAGCAGCTAGAGCTCCCAGAGATGGGAGAGTCAGGAGAGAAGACGTTCCAAAAGTACCGTGTACTTACAGCAGCATTAAAACTGTGCACAGCAGTCTGCAGCACTGTAGACTGCGGCTTCTCCGACAGACGAGCCATCCCATTGTTGCCTCTCGCAGCCTGCTTGCTAGCTGCTCTCCTGAAGAAAAGAACTAGAAGAAAAAGCCAATGCTGGGCTGCACCTTCCCCTTGCCTTACGTAAAGCCACCTAAACTGCCCGCTGCACTCTCTACTTCCCCTCTCCTTGGAAGCGACCACTGTGTTTGCTGCATCTCGAAGCCTAAAGTTAAGCGCCAGTGGTTTTGGGGATGGTTGGAAGAGGGATAAGTAGTAGCACAAGGAAGTAGTTGTCGTTGAACTTCCTCCTTCTCAATGCTAACGTGAATTGGGCAGGCAGGCGAGTGCTAGCCACGCTCCTTTCTCAGTTTGTACGCTGCGGACACGAGTCCGGTGCTCTGCGCCTTCGTTCGGCCTCTTTAGTACCCATGTCGCTCTTTCATTCAGCCGGAGTCGAAGCGTCGTCTACTTCTCGCCCAGAGAGCACGGTGCCGGCAGCGAAATGCCCCAGCCGACTGCTTCTGCCGACACACGCCTGGTCTATGCACTTTCCCTCGCAGCGACATACAGCAGCACTTTCGGTCTTTCTTGTCGTCCAAATGTAAAGGGAAAGATTCTCAGCAATGTCCCGCCCAGAGAACAGTTTTAGGTCAACCAGCACGCCCAGAGCTTGCCCTCGACGCGTGGAAACTTGTGTTTGCACCACATTCAAGTGGTAGCCGTCTTTCCTTTACAGGCTGCAGAACGCCGTCAGATCCCGGTGCTCTCTGCACCTGCCTTCTCAGTTCCAATACCGCCGCGCACAATACAGCTTTGCAGGAAGCAAACACGCGGATAGTCATGTCGCTCAGAAGAACGTGCCAGGACGAAAAGATGTTCTTCCTTTCTCCTCGTCGCCCATATTGTGGTGCTGTATTAAAAGCCTTGGCCAGCGAAAGGCTAATCCAGCAAGTGTTTCTCACCTGACGCATCTCGCTGAGGGAGAGCTGAGGAAAATCCTTGCACAGCACACTGCGGATGCGTGCAGTACACATGCTGAAGAGCGGCAAAACTCAAAGCCATCGCTGGGCTTCAGTTCTGTCCAGACGGCAGAAGGCGAAGAACGAAGCAGCTGGGCACCGCGTTAACGTACTCAGTGGACCGAATTTCAAATGTCCAGCCAAGAGCTGCTTCACAAGCAGATTCAGCTGAGAATGCTCTGGATGGTTCACAAAGTAAGGCGTAGCCGTTGCACTCTATCACACTATCAGGCCAGAAGAAGTTTCTTACACCTTCAATGCTGCAGAGTCCATGCAGCTGGAGCACACGCAGTAGGACGCGTCCAGATAGACGGCGTTCTTCAAGTACCCCCCTCCTCCAAGCAGCCTTGAAACTGAGCACAACACACTGCGGCTCGGGAGCTTCCTTCTCAGATAGACGTGCCGTCACGTTATTCACTCTCGCAGCTCCGTTGCCCACTAGCAGCAGGTGCTACCAAAGCAAAATGCTCCAGAAGTAAAAAGCACTGCTGAGCAAACCTTTTCCTTTGCCTCACGTAAAGCACTGTAAACTGTCCGCTGCACTCTTTATTTCCATTCTCCGCTGCATCTACCACTGTCATCTCTGCATCTCGAAGCATAAAGCTCGGCACAATTCTTCCCAGGGAAAGCTGGAAGAGAAATAGGTAGCAGCACAAGTAGCTGCAAGTGGAACTTTTGTTTTCAACTGCTAACGTGAATCCGCAAAGAAGCGAGCGGCAGCCACGCTTCTTCTTGCAGCCTGTGCGATGCGCACACCAGCTCGGTGCTCTGCGCCCTCATTCGTATGCTCTTCGTACCATGTCGCGCTTTTCATTCTGCCGGAGTCGAAGCGTCGTCTACTTCTCGCCCGGAGAGCACGGTGCCGGAAGAGAAATGCCCCAGCCGACTGCCCTTCCGAAACACACCAGGGCTATGCACTTTTCTCGCAGCGACATACAGCAGCACTTTCGGTCTTTTCTTGTCGTCCAAATGTAAAGGGAAAGATTCTCAGCAATGTCGGGCACAGAGAACAGTTTTAGGTCAACAAGCACGCCCAGAGCTTGCCCGCGACTCGTGGAAACTTGTGTTTGCACACATTCCAGTGGCAGCCCTCTTTCCTTTACAGCCTGCAGAGCGCCGTCAGATCGCGGTGCTCTCTGCACCTGCCTTCTCCCTTTCAAGTACCACTGCGCAGAATATAGCCTTGCAGGAAGCAATGACGCGGATAGTCGTCTCGCAGAGAAGAACGTGCAAAGACGAAAAGATGTTCTTCTTTGCTCCTCCTCGTCGCCCAGATTGTGGTGCTGTACTGAAAGCCATGGCCAGCGAAAGGCTAATCCAGCAAGTGTTTCTCACCTGATGCATTTCGCTGAGGGAGAGCTGAGGAAAATCCTTGCACAGCACACTGCGGATGCGTGCAGTACACATGCTGAAGAGCGGCAAAACTCAAAGCCATCGCTGGGCTTCAGTTCTGTCCAGACGGCAGAAGGCGAAGAACGAAGCAGCTGGGCACCGCGTTAACGTACTCAGTGGACCGAATTTCAAATGTCCAGCCAAAAGCTGCTTCATAAGCAGATTCAGCTGAGAATGCTCTGGCTGCTTCACAAAGTAAGGCGCAGCCGTTTCCATTCATCACACTACCTGGCCAGAAGCAGTATCCTACACCTTCAATGCTGCAGAGTCCATGCAGCTGGAGCACACGCAGTAGGACGCGTCCAGATAGACGGCGTTCTTCAAGTACCCCCCTCCTCCAAGCAGCCTTGAAACTGAGCACAACACACTGCGGCTCGGGAGCTTCCTTCTCAGATAGACGTGCCGTCACGTTATTCACTCTCGCAGCTCCGTTGCCCACTAGCAGCAGGTGCTACCAAAGCAAAATGCTCCAGAAGTAAAAAGCACTGCTGAGCAAACCTTTTCCTTTGCCTCACGTAAAGCACTGTAAACTGTCCGCTGCACTCTTTATTTCCATTCTCCGCTGCATCTACCACTGTCATCTCTGCATCTCGAAGCATAAAGCTCGGCACAATTCTTCCCAGGGAAAGCTGGAAGAGAAATAGGTAGCAGCACAAGTAGCTGCAAGTGGAACTTTTGTTTTCAACTGCTAACGTGAATCCGCAAAGAAGCGAGCGGCAGCCACGCTTCTTCTTGCAGCCTGTGCGATGCGCACACCAGCTCGGTGCTCTGCGCCCTCATTCGTATGCTCTTCGTACCATGTCGCGCTTTTCATTCTGCCGGAGTCGAAGCGTCGTCTACTTCTCGCCCGGAGAGCACGGTGCCGGAAGAGAAATGCCCCAGCCGACTGCCCTTCCGAAACACACCAGGGCTATGCACTTTTCTCGCAGCGACATACAGCAGCACTTTCGGTCTTTTCTTGTCGTCCAAATGTAAAGGGAAAGATTCTCAGCAATGTCGGGCACAGAGAACAGTTTTAGGTCAACAAGCACGCCCAGAGCTTGCCCGCGACTCGTGGAAACTTGTGTTTGCACACATTCCAGTGGCAGCCCTCTTTCCTTTACAGCCTGCAGAGCGCCGTCAGATCGCGGTGCTCTCTGCACCTGCCTTCTCCCTTTCAAGTACCACTGCGCAGAATATAGCCTTGCAGGAAGCAATGACGCGGATAGTCGTCTCGCAGAGAAGAACGTGCAAAGACGAAAAGATGTTCTTCTTTGCTCCTCCTCGTCGCCCAGATTGTGGTGCTGTACTGAAAGCCATGGCCAGCGAAAGGCTAATCCAGCAAGTGTTTCTCACCTGATGCATTTCGCTGAGGGAGAGCTGAGGAAAATCCTTGCACAGCACACTGCGGATGCGTGCAGTACACATGCTGAAGAGCGGCAAAACTCAAAGCCATCGCTGGGCTTCAGTTCTGTCCAGACGGCAGAAGGCGAAGAACGAAGCAGCTGGGCACCGCGTTAACGTACTCAGTGGACCGAATTTCAAATGTCCAGCCAAAAGCTGCTTCATAAGCAGATTCAGCTGAGAATGCTCTGGCTGCTTCACAAAGTAAGGCGCAGCCGTTTCCATTCATCACACTACCTGGCCAGAAGCAGTATCCTACACCTTCAATGCTGCAGCGTCCATGCAGCTGGAGCACACGCAGTAGGACGCGTCTAGATAGAAGGCGGTCTTCAAGTACCCCCTTCTCCAAGCAGCCTTGAAACTGAGCACAACACACTGCGGCTCGGGAGCTTCCTTCTCAGATAGACGTGCCGTCACGTTATTCACTCTCGCAGCACAATTCTTCCCAGGGAAAGCTGGAAGAGAAATAGGTAGCAGCACAAGTAGCTGCAAGTGGAACTTTTGTTTTCAACTGCTAACGTGAATCCGCAAAGAAGCGAGCGGCAGCCACGCTTCTTCTTGCAGCCTGTGCGATGCGCACACCAGCTCGGTGCTCTGCGCCCTCATTCGTATGCTCTTCGTACCATGTCGCGCTTTTCATTCAGCCGGAGTCGAAGCGTCGTCTACTTCTCGCCTGAGAGCACGGTGCCGGCAGAGAAACGCTCCGGGCTTCTGCCTCTGCCGAAACACGCCTGGGCTATCCCTCTCAGCGTTAAGTAGCACAAAATGCTGTCTGCGTTGTGGTCTTAATCTTAAGGGAAAGATTCTCGGCTTCGGCTAGCACAGAGAACTTTGCTGGGACAATACATGTGTTTTATTATCCTTTCTCGCAAGAAGACTATGGTGCTTCTTTGGAACTGTTGGCCAGTGTAAGGCTAATCCAGCAAGTGCTTCTCTCCTGACACATTTCTCTGAGCGAGAGCTTCGGCGGACAGTTGGGCTCTGCGAAGCAGAAAGTCTGTGCTTGCACGTAGCGCTGAGGAGAATCTGTGCACAGCGCGCTCTGGATGCGTGCAGTACACACACTAAAGAGAGCCAAAGCTCAATGTCTCAGTTCTGTCCAGCGCCGGAAATTGAGAAGAACGCAGCCCCAGAGCTCTGGGCTGGAGTGTGCGATGGTTATGAGCTGTGCCGCTCTTCTGCGTGTCTACTGCACACATCCATAGTGTACAGTGCAAGGATTTTCCTCAGCTCTCGCTCAGCGAAATGCATTAGAAGGGAAGCACATGCTAGATTAGCCATTCGTTAGCCCACGCTTTCAGCAGAGCACCACAATCTGGGCGACGAGGAAAAGCAAAGAAGAACATCTTTTCGTCTTTGCACGATCTTCTCTGCGAGACATCTCTCCACGTCTTTGCTTCCTGCAAGGCTGTAAGGTGCGCGGTGGTACTTGGAAGGGAGAAGGCAGGTGCAGAGAGCACCGCGATCTGACGGCGCTCTGCAGGCTGTAAAGGAAAGAAAGCTACCACTTGAATATGGTGCAAATACCAATTTCCACGCGTCGCGGGTAAGCTCCGGGTAAGCTTGGTGACCTAAAACTGGGCGCTGAGTGAGACGTAACCGAGAATCTTTCCCTTTGCATTCCGGCTCCAACGCAAACAGAATGTGATGCTACTTAGCGCTGCGAAGGAAAGTGCATAGCCCTGGTGTGTTTGGGAAGAATCAGCAGCCTGGAGCGTTTTTCTGGAGCCTTTCTCCGCTGGCACCGTGCTCTCTGGGCGAGAAGTAGACGACGCTTCGACTCCGGCAGAATGAAAGCGCGACATGGTACGAAGAGCATTAAAGAATGAGGGCAGAGCACCGAGCTGGTGTGTGCATCGCACAGGCTGCAAGAGGAAGCCTGGCTGTCACTCGCTTGTTTCCGGATTCACGTTAGCGTTTTAAAACAGAAAGTTCCACTTGCAGCTACTTGTGCTGCTGCCTATTTCTCTTCCAGCGTTCCCTGGGAGGAATTGTGCCGAGCTTTATGCTTCGAGATGCAGAGATAACAGTGGTAGATGCGGCGGAGAATGGAAATACAGAGCACAGCGGACAGTTTATGGTGCTTTACGTGAGGCAAGGGAAAGTGCAGCCCGGCAGTGCTTTTTACTTCTGGAGCATTTTGCTTTGGTAGCAGCTGCTGCAAGTGGGCAACGGAGCTGCGAGAGTGAATAACGTGACGGCACGTCTATCTGAGAAGGAAGCTCCCGAGCCGCAGTGTGTTGTGCTCAGTTTCAAGGCTGCTTGGAGGAGGGGGGTACTTGAAGAACGCCGTCTATCTGGACGCGTCCTACTGCGTGTGCTCCAGCTGCATGGACGCTGCAGCATTGAAGGTGTAGGATACTGCTTCTGGCCAGGTAGTGTGATGAATGGAAACGGCTGCGCCTTACTTTGTGAAGCAGCCAGAGCATTCTCAGCTGAATCTGCTTATGAAGCAGCTTTTGGCTGGACATTTGAAATTCGGTCCACTGAGTACGTTAACGCGGTGCCCAGTTGCTTCGTTCTTTGCCTTCTGCGGTCTGGACAAAACTGAAGCCCAGCGATGGCTTTGCGTTTTGGCGCTCTTCAGCGTGAACACTGCACGCATCCACAGTGTGCTGTGCACGGATTTTCCTCAGCTCGACGTACAATCATTTTCTTGCTGTTTCCAGAGTCTAAACTCTTCGTGAAACTCTCGCTCAGCGAGATGCGTCAGGAATGAGGCACTTGCTGGATGAGCTTTTCGCTAGCCAAGACTTTCAATACAGCACCACAATTCAGGCAAGAAGCAGGAGAAAGGAAGATCATCCTTTCGTCCTTCCACGTTCTTCTCTGCGACATGACTATCCGTGTCTTTGCTTCCTGCAAGGCTGTAAGAGGCGCGGTAGTACTTAGAACTGAGAAGGCAGGTGCAGAGAGCACGGCGGTCTGACGGTGCTCTGCAGGCTGTAAAGGAAAGACGGCAGCCACTTGAATGTGGTGCAAACACAAGTTTCCACGCGTCGAGGGCAAGCTCTGGGCGTGCTGGTTGACCTAAAACTGTTCTCTGGGCGGGACATAGCAGAGAATCTTTCCCTTTCCATTTGGACGACAAGAAAGACCGAAAGTGCTGCTGTATGTCGCTGCGAGGGAAAGTGCATAGACCAGGCGTGTGTCGGCAGAAGCAGTCGGCTGGGGCATTTCGCTGCCGGCACCGTGCTCTCTGGGCGAGAAGTAGACGACGCTTCGACTCCGGCTGAATGAAAGAGCGACATGGGTACTAAAGAGGCCGAACGAAGGCGCAGAGCACCGGACTCGTGTCCGCAGCGTACAAACTGAGAAAGGAGCGTGGCTAGCACTCGCCTGCCTGCCCAATTCACGTTAGCATTGAGAAGGAGGAAGTTCAACGACAACTACTTCCTTGTGCTACTACTTATCCTTCTTCCAACCATCCTTGGAAACTTTGGCGCTTAACTTTAGGCTTCGAGATGCAGCAAACACAGTGGTCGCTTCCAAGGAGAGGGGAAGTAGAGAGTGCAGCGGGGAGTTTAGGTGGCTTTACGTAAGGCAAGGGGAAGGTGCAGCCCAGCATTGGCTTTTTCTTCTAGTTCTTTTCTTCAGGAGAGCAGCTAGCAAGCAGGCTGCGAGAGGCAACAATGGGATGGCTCGTCTGTCGGAGAAGCCGCAGTCTACAGTGCTGCAGACTGCTGTGCACAGTTTTAATGCTGCTGTAAGTACACGGTACTTTTGGAACGTCTTCTCTCCTGACTCTCCCATCTCTGGGAGCTCTAGCTGCTTGAACCTGGCCACACTGAAGGTGTGTGGACGTGGTTGCGCTGCGAGTATCAAGTCTTCCAGAGAAGAGGGATAGTCAAGAAATGCTTTCTCACCTGGCCTATCTCTCAGTCCGAACTGTGGCTGCAAACGCTGCGCTGCAAGGGTGGACTTACCCACTTGGAGAGAATGTGATGATGCTCTAGATATAGTTGCGAAGGAAAGTGCTGCTCACTGGAATGTTTCGCCTAGTTCACAGACTTTAAAAGGACTAGGAAGGCCAACGCCTTGTTTTAGCACTTGTTCTCTGCGTGCAGCTGCTGGATGTTTGGAAGGGCTTTGGGATCCGCCAGAGGTGGAGGGTAGGATGCTACAGAGAGCTTGAAGGAAAGCGCCTATCTCCAGGGCCTTTGATGCAGTTCAGCGGGTGCGAGTGGCATGTTGAGCATGTTCATGATGGCACAGAAAAGGTTCTGAAAGAAAGAGGCCGTGCTGAAACTGCCTTTACTTTTGCCGCTTAGAAACTGCTCAGCCAACAATGAAAAGATTCGTCTTGCTTCCCCGCTACGCGCAGGGTTACATCCTTTTATGTCTCCAAGAGGCAGGATGCACAGCGGAGCTCTTCCACCAACTGCTTCCACACGACTGGGGCCGCGCCAGCCAAGCGCTTTTTGCCGGGCACTGTCAGCGCTCATGGAAACAACCACACGACGGCGCTGCAGACTTGCAAAAGAAGGCCAAGCACCTGGCCCAGCTCGAAACCACCCCAAGGGCAGACAGAGGCAACTTGCAAACGGCCCTGCACTCAAATCAACGGTGTCAGGACAAAAAGGTTGCCCTCATCTTCCCCTTCCAAGAGCACACTCTTCTTTACACCACACCTCTTTGGCCCATACAAATCTTTTCCCTCTCGCAGATTCCGCCCACCAACTTGAAACCATCTGGCAAAAACAGGGCTCAAAACAGTGCCAGCTGAGGAAGATCTTGCTGCCTACAACTTCACCTGCACCCCTCAAACTAGCAGCACACACGCTGTTCTCAGCACTCTCCTTCTCAGCTCTAGGTACCATCCTAAGCCTTCCCTCTCCCAGAGTCAGGATCCAAAGGCAACGGCACCAGGGACTGCTCACACACTGAAGGCACCAGGACAAATAGCTTAAGAGCTTGGCCTTTGCATTCCCACTGACAGCTCAACAGCTCGAACCCAGAGAGAGCTCTGCCTGTTGGGAAAAGCCTTTAAAATCCCTAGGAGTACCTGATGTGCACATCCAAACCTGCCTTCCTTGCCAAAGAGAGCAACTACAAGCCCATCTCCAAAGAAACGGCATCCCCTCCTCCAAAATACAACACATCCAGCGACTGATCCGCCTCCAGTATTGAATATGTCCAACAATTGCCCCTACACGCACAGGGGCCAGAAGAGAAATGTCTTGCTGGACTATTCCTCCCCACAGTACCTTAACATCTGCTCCAGCAACACTGGCACTATGTCCTTGCCTTCCCAAGGAAAGGCACTCCGAGTCTCTTGGCCTTGCCTTGTCTAGTTCTTCTTAAGGTACCCTTGCTCTGCTTCCTTTGCCTACGTCTGCCTTGCCTCGCACTGCCTACAACTTGCTGGCTTTGCTTTGCCCGGCCTACCACTCTTTCCCTTGCCTTCCATGCAGGCAAGGCGCTGCAAACCGAGTGCAGGCAATTGTGGGCAAGTCAAGGGAGAGGTAGGCAAGGCCAGAGCAGTGAGGGGAAAGCAAATGGAGTGGTAGACAAGAGAAGGTCCAGAAGTTAGAGGCAAGGCTGGCTGTAGGAAGGAAGGGCCACTGATGGGAAGGCCAGGCAGAAACAGGAAGGGCTCAGCAAGCCAAGGCCCTGGAGGAAAACAGTAGGCAGGTCATGTGCTGGGCATGGCCGTGCAAAGGAATGCAAGGCTACAGAGGGCTAGCAGGGCAAGGCAAGGCAAGTGTTGTGTTGCCAAGGCAAGGCCAGGCAAGGCAGGTGAGAAGTACATTCAAGGACTGCTGGTGCACAAAAGTGGCCAGGACCAAGTGCTCTGTGTGGCCTTGATCCCGCGTGGGTCATCTCTCCTCTGTACCTAAAAGACTTGAGCTACCTGCTTTCCCTTGTATGCAAAAGAACTCTCTTTCTGGTCCCCGAGCTCAAGGGCAAAATGTGAATTGCCCCTCCAAGGTTCAAGACATGCAAGGATTGCTCCCAGACAAAGGCTGCCCACAGAGATGAGTGTGGCAACATGCGTCCTCCCCTGGTCTTCCTCTCATGGGATCCTGAAACACCGGAGATGCTTGAGAGCTTTGAGATTCCTCGGAGGAGCAGAAAGGGCAGGGCAAGGCCCAGAAATGTCATTGAAAAGGGGTGTTGAATTCCAGGTGGGGGAGGGGTGAGCAAGGTCATGCAAGGCAAGGGAGGGGTTCAAGGGCAAGGCAAGGCAAGTGGTGGCTTTGCGAGGCGAGGCAAGGCAATGAGGGTCCTAGAAGGAAAAGGAAAGGTGAGGCCAGACCTAGACGAATGTGAAAGGAAGTCAGGTGGGGGATGGGTGAGCAAGTCAGTGCAAGGCAGGGGAGAAAAGGCAGGTTGAGGGAAGGCTACAGAGGGGGCAGCAAGGAAATGCAAGGCATGGGGAAGCATGCGAGGAGTGGGTGCTGCCAGCCGGTGGGGATGGCAGGGGCGGGGCCACTGCAAGTAGCATGGTGGGGATGTGGAGGGGGTGTTAGTATGCGGGAGGTGTGTGTGTGTGTGTGTGCAGTGGAGTGCAGGGTAAGTGCAGGTGTGTGTGTGCGTATACGGGGGTTTTGTGCCAGGTGCTGTGCCGGGGAGAGCCGTTCCACCGCAAGGAAGGTGTGGGAGTGAAAGGAGTAAGATAGATGTGTCTTTACAAAGAGACCGTGTGAATCTCTCCTTAGACAAGGCTAGGAATTTACAGGGGGGGAAGTAACAGAAGAAAGTATTCGTTCTAGAAACTGTTACTAATCAACAGAGACTGTTGCTCAGCCAAGGCCCTGCTAAATTCCTGAACCTAGAGCAAGGCAGCAAAGACTTCCCAGCATTAGGAATAGTTTGGTTTTCTTCCTTTTCCATTCCAAAAGGGGACTGCATATTAGAGGGGGGCGTAGAGTAGGCAGTTCCGGAAGTCTGTAATTCCCGAGTACCTCAGAGGGTGCTGTTGCCAGGAACTTAACATCAGAAGGGGGCTGCTTCCTGCAATCATTTGAGAGACTCCATGGCAAAAGCCCCATGGCCTCTCCCTGGAGTTGAAGAATGTTACAGGACTCCTCTGTCTCCTTTTTGGTGGATGAAGAAACTCAGAAAGCCACACTTCTGCCAGAACTCTCCAAGATGCCCCCTTTGCTCCCCGTGACTCCATCACTGCCCAGGAAGCTGTCTTTTCTACCACAGCAGTTTGACATACAGTTAAAAGTCGTGTGGCAGAGAAAAAAGGCAAGAATTGGTTTCCAAGGGATGGCAAACAAGAGATACCAGAACCTTTGGCCCTACCAATATTAAAGCAACTCCATTAAGAGAGTTCTTGCACTTCCTGAGGATTGGCAG
This sequence comes from Aphelocoma coerulescens, assembly GCF_041296385.1. Taxonomy (NCBI): domain Eukaryota; kingdom Metazoa; phylum Chordata; class Aves; order Passeriformes; family Corvidae; genus Aphelocoma; species Aphelocoma coerulescens. Next base: position 957,028 of record NW_027184075.1, read on the forward strand.
AAGCCTATCTCATGATGTATGTTGCTGGGGGTCTTTTTAGACTGGCAAAAGGAGCTGTTGAAGGTTGCTTGATCTGTGCTAAAGCCAACAGCCAAGTTACAAAGTAACTTGCTAGAGGAGGGAGGCCTTGGGCTGCATGGCCCTTCCAAAGATGCCAGGTGGATTTTCCGGAGATGCCCCAAGTGGCAAGGCTTAATATCTTCTGGTAATCGTATGTCAGCTAGCAAGGTGGCCAGAAGTATTTCCAACTACTTCAGTAATGACAGGATCAGTTCTTAAGGCATTTTTGGAACAAATCATTCCAAGATACAGCATTGTAGAAGCAATAGATTCAGATAGGGGAACTCATTTTGCAGGAAAGATCCTTCAAGGGGTTTTGGCTTCTTTAGGAACACAATGGAACCTCCATAGGCCCTGGCACCCCCAGAGCTCGGCTCGGGTAGAAAACAATGAAGAGAGAAATAAACACCTTTTGAAGCTGGTAATAGAAACCAAGATGCCATGGGTAGGGCTTTGGACATTGGCTTTGGTGAGAATGAGGGCCCAAGCCAGAAGAGAGATTCAGTTATCTCCCTTTCAATCGTTGTTTGCAATTGCCCTCCTGGTAAGTCTCCACCCAGTGGGGGGGGGTAGAGGCAAGTGATGCATTTTTAAAACCATCTGTGGCCAGGATCCTGCTTCTTGTGAAACCCCTTCAACAGGAAACTCAGCTGGCGCAAGCCCGGCCTTTGGACTTTGCTGCTTTTAACATCCAACCAGGAGATTGAGTCCTAATTAAGGAGTAGAAAGAAGCGCCAGTGCTGGTGAAATGGCGTGGCCCATTCCAAGTGTCACTGACGACAGAAAACAGCCGTCAAGTAAGCTGAACACAGGTGAACCCGTCACTCTCGGGTCAAGGTCTCTGAAGCCTCGGAGATTTGCACATCTCAGCTGGAGGAGAAGGCCGGGAGGCCGTGACTGACACTCTGCAGGAGTGGGCCGGAGCAGTAGGCAGTGCTTCGACATCGGAAGAAGCCCCGCAGTCCTACCTTCAGACCGTCTGCTGAAATAGACTGTATAGGCATCCCTCCTCTAGAATCTCCACTCACTTGGGGGCTAATACTTGTGGCCATTTTGTTACGTTAAGTGGTTTCTGTGTCTTCAATTGCCACAGGTGCTGCAGAAGACAACGGGAAAATTAGACTAGCTAATTAGATGACACTATTAAAACATTTTCCTTACTAATTCTACTTTGATATGGTTAGCTGAGTTTAGGCCAGGAGTGGGAGAATCAATTTGCAGCCTTAGGAGAAGAAGTAGCAAAAGTTTTTAACCTTAGCAATTGCTGGCTCTGTGGAAGGCCAGGAGGATCTGAAGAGTGGCCATAGTTGGCTAGCCGAGCTGAACCTAAATGGTGGGTCAATGTGAGGGCCACAGTGGGATGGGATTTGGGGCCAAAGAAGGAAGTTCACGGCCACTTCATTCTTCTCCAACAGGCACTTATTGCCTAATAGGATAGGGCGTGTCTATGTAGGAAAAGGCAATTGTCAATTGACTTTCCCTCTGGGCTTGAACAACTGGGTTTGGACCCCCAATTGCCCTCCTTCCAATTGTTCCAAATATCAAGGCAAATGCAATCAAATACCTGTTCGGCTCACTAACAGTAGCTGCGTAAGGCGTTCTTATCACACTTACCAAAAATATTTGGAAGCCTGTAAAGCAATGGGGAGGGACAAGGGGTTTTTTTGACCACCTGTTTTTGAGCAGTCCCCACAAAAATTCCACAAGTAGAAGACATGTTGTTTGTGATTATCAGTGGGAATGGCCACACCGGATTGGAACTCAAAGCCTTTTAGTGAGTTCTGCTCCAAATCCAACCAAGCAGCTTGCAGATGTAAATGTAGGTGGGAACCCTGTGCGGGAGCTTGGAAATGCAAATGCTGGGACCCTTATGGTGGGGCAACTCTTGTTGGAGGACCGTTAGGCCCGGGAATCCTGCTGTATTTTGAGCCACCAATTGATGACCATGGGTAGGTTCCTTTGCTAATGGAACACGGGCTTTGAAAGGACAGTATTGGATTTGTGGCCAACATGCTTAGCTCAGGTTACCTCCAAACTGGTCAGGGATATGGTATATTTAGTAGACTGTTGTTCTTTTTGCTACTACAAGTTCTGGGAAATCGCTTAGGAATCAAAATCTGTGATGATTTAATTAGAGAAAAGCAGTCAGCTGATGCAGCCCTGGCTGGAGGGAGCACCCCAAAACGGGGAAATGATGAACGGCCAACAGAACAAGTTACCCAACACGATGGACCAGCCCCTTGGAAACCTAAGGAATTAATCCCAGATGCCTGGGAACCCATTTATCATTTGAAGGAGATAATTAGGTTACAAGCTGTCTCGGAAATAATTACCAACCAGCCAGCCACAGCGCTTGACCTTTTTGCTGAGCAACCCACTTAAATGAGGAAAGCGGTATTTCAACATTGGATGGTATTAGATTATCTGTTGGCAGAAGAAGGAGGAGTTTGTGGGAAATTAAATGACTCGAGCTGCTGTTTGCAAGCAGATGACAGCGGAAAAGTGGTCAAACAAATAACAAAGGAAATAACGTCAGCTCGTGGACCTGTCCAAATGTTGAAAGGATGGGAATGGGACATATTTTCATAGTTAACTGGCCAGCTATGGGCTAAATGAATACGATTTCTCCTCTTATATGCTATCGCAATTCTCATCTTTTTACCATGCGTGACACCATGCTGGCTGCAGCTCTTTCAGCAGGTGCTCAAGGGGATGCCGCTAGCAGCCATGCCTACCTGATCCAGAAATGACTACAAAAGGACAGAAAAGAATGTCACTGCAAATAATAGCAAAACCCAAGAAGACTCCAGAAGAAAAAATTAAATCCATGGTAATTAAGGTTTGTAAAGACAAATACAGAGCAAATAAAAAGAGGAGGGATTAAAAGGAATGAGATGGATGAGTCTTTACAAAGAGACCGTGTGAATCGGCCTGTAGACAAGGCTAGGAAGTTATGGCTAGTGAAGTAACAGAAGAAACTAGGAGTTCTCTAGAACTGTTACTAATCATCAGAGACTGTTGATTAATCAAGGCCGTGTTAAATTCCTGAACCTAGAGCAAGGCAACAAAGACTTAAGAGCATTAGGAATGGGGTTCTTTTCTTTCTTCTCGATGCCAAGAGGGGGGTGCATATTAGAGGGGGGCGCATAGAGTAGGCAGTTCCGGAAGTCTGTATCTCCCGAATACCTCAGCCAGTGGGGAAAAGGAAGAGGGTGCTGTGGCCGGGAACTTGGCATCAAAAGGGGGCTGCATCCCGCAACCGTTTGACAGACGCCATGGGAAAAGCCCCATGGACTCTCCCTGTAGTCGAAGAATGTTGCAGGACTCCTCTGTCTCCTTTTCGGATATAAACCTCAGGCATCGTGGATTAATTTTCCCTAACGGCAGCGACCTGCCGCGTGGTCTCCGTGCTCCTCTCCAGCCCCCCGGGACGTGTAAAATAGTTCCCAGCGGCTCCCACCGCGCGTTGCAGACGGCTGCGCGGCCCCGGGGCTGCCCGCAGTGCTCCCCTGCCCCGCCAGGGCTGCCCGCGGGCTGCGGAGCCGCCTCGCCACCGGCGCGGCCAGGGCCGGGGCCCTTCTCGACAGCAGCCGAGGGGCTGCGGAGCGGGCGGCTGCCGGACGATCAGCTATTTTATGCCGCGCGGTGCTGCCGCCTCCATCTAGCTCTCCATCACGCCGCCGCCCGCCGCCCGCCTGGCGCGCTCACGCTCGGCCGCGCTCGCCGCCCGCCCAGCCTCGCCGGAAGCTCTCCCGCCCGTGCTGTGCCCCGGCTCCGCCGGCAGCTCGGCAGGGCCCGGCCGCACGCGTGCTGCGTGGCTCGGAGCAGCCGCGTTGCGCCGCAGGCGACGGGGAAGGCGGGGCGGGCCGGCGCCATCGTGGTAGCGCGAGGAGAGGAGCGCCCGGGCGGGGCGGCGAGCGGCGCGGCGGTGAGCGCTTCTGCTTCCTGTCGCTCGGCGGCCGCCCACGGCAGGTGCCGTGTGACCCCGCGGAGCGGCGGGGCCGGCCGGGCGGTGCGCGGCGAGGCTTTCGGCCAGCGGCGACCACAGCGAGAGGCTGCTGGCACTGCCCGTGCCGGTGGAGAGAGCGGGGATCCGAGGCCGGCCTTCCCCGGGCGACGAGGGGAGGCCGCCTTTGCCGCGCTGCCCTCCGTGCAGCATGTGGCCGATTCCGGCGAACCCGGGGTCTCCGCAGCGGCGCGGGCGGGAGGGAAGTGGGGAGCGCGCTCGGTGCCGTGCCGGCCGCTCCCGGCCAGCGCTGCGCTGCGCCGAGGCGTTTTCCCGCCCGTCCTGGGAAGGACATAAGCGACACCGTAGTTGGAGCTTAGCTGTCAGGGGGAACAACTTCTCTCTGTGAAAAACGAAGTTCACTCTCCTGTGAGAATTTAAAGGGGTTTAATATAAAGACAATAAGAGACACATCAAATAAAGCAACGGGGTAACAGCCAGTTGCCTTGGCGCTCTGCCAAGAGCACACCTGATGCCAGAGGTCAGTCCTTTTTATACCGTTTTTACTGTCTGTTCTTTATTCATATTAAAACTTTTCCTGGAGCTGTTCTGCATGGCCACTCCTTGGTTCCGCCTTTTTAGAGCGTGCCTAGTCTTCTGCCTTGTGGTTTTATTTCTCTTGATTCTTGGGGTTGGGCCCGCTAGGCAAGAGTCGATGGTAGGGTGGATTTCTTAATTCTCCAGACAGTCAGGGCTGATTGCAGCTTTGGGCCTCTTCGTCTCTCCGGGCAGAGTGGTGATAAAATCTCCCGGACTCTCCTGGCCGCCCGTTCTCCGGGCGGAGTAGCCTTTGGGCCCTTTTGCTCCCTAGACAAAGTGTTGATTAGCAGCTTTTCGGGCCTCATCCTCTGTTCGTTTGGAGGTTATCTTACGTGCTCACACTTGCTAACATTCTTGCTAAAAAGAGAGAAAACTACATCCACACAGCAGAAAGCATTTCTAACGTTATATAATATCTACTTTATACTTTGCGAGAAGCTAATATAATATATGTTTATAACAATCCCCCCTTTTCTATTTTATAAATCATTTGGCTTGAGCAATAATTCTTTTTTCTTGGCTTCTAATGTCTGTTCGTTCTTTTCACAGATCAATTTGGCTTCTTCAAGAGGGTCTTTTGTATCACTTTGTCTTTTTAATACCATAATTTTTTGTGCTGTTCCAGACATAGCCAACTTTGGGTCAGTAGGCATTGCCACAACTTGCATGCCTTGAACTATGCTGGTGATTAGCCGAATAAAGCAGGGGATCAAGCAAGGGAGAAATATTAGACTAGCTGTAGCACATAAGAGGAAGAAACCTAGCTTCTTCCACCATTCTTTCCCCAATATGCCATCCCACCAGTTAGCAGACATCATTGATTCCCATTTTTGGACTGGTACATGGGCTATTTTTCTGATTTGGTTGGCCATATCTAGAACGGCATCCCCATTGTCATCAATTTTTAAACAACAGTCCGATGTATTGAACTTCCTGCACACACCGCCTTCTTCGGCCAGTAAATAGTCTAAAGCCAGCCTATTTTGATGTATTGCAGCTCTGGTTTGGCGTTGCTGGCTGACTATTAATTCCATAGCCCCAGCTGTTTCATTGGTTATGATTTCTACAAGAGCTTGGAGTCTGATGATACGATTCAGCATGTAAATTGGGGTCTGATATCCCCAACTTCCATCTTGTGCTTAGGTAGCTGGCCCATCTGTTTCTAATATTCGTTCAGGGGGCCATTCCTCATCTTTCCATTTTTGGAACCCTCCAATTAAATCTCTTTTCTTTCTTTTGAAGTCTTCATAGAGAGGTATACCTAATTGATCTCCCACTGGTTCTGGGAAAAGGAAAAACCCTGGTTGAATGATTCTTAGTGTACAACTCCCTTTCCAATGTGAAGGGAGTCTTGGGGATGCCCTTTTCCCACATATCCAAAAGAAGCCATCTGGTGCTTTCCAATAATCACCTTCTTGTTGATTTATATTCTCCCCAAATTTGGCTATTTCTGGGATTCCAAAATAAGGATTTTTCCTCGTGTCATTACACTGAAAGAGTCCAACTTCATGATCATATACACAGTCTTTTCCTTTTTTCTGGGCTCAATACCAAGTTGGTTTTTCTGGGACCCACCACCTTGAAGTTTTGTTACTCACTTTATAGCTTTTACAGGGAGTGTTTCCTACTTCATTAAGAAAGTTTATCCCAGTTCGCCAGAGGCATTCTTCCCCTATCACTGTTGAACTTAAAATCCACCCCTCAGGTCGGTTCCCCCCTCTTATATTTGTCCGGTTCCATTTAAGGAGTTCTACCGGGCCTACGCTGCTACCTTTCCGTGGCCATTCTTCTGTCATTAAAGCTCCTCCACAGACCCAACAGTTGGTTATGTTAAGTTCTTTACCTATCCTCTCCCCCAATTCCACAAACAGGTTTTTTCCTAACCTTGGGGTTTTTTCCTCTTTGTTGTTTGAGCTTTGCATACAGGTCCTGGCGTGGTGAGGTGAATATAGGGCGAGGTTGCTGTGCTGGCTTTGTATCTTTACTTACCACTTGCTCTTTTACCAAATCTTGGACTGTTCCCCTGGTGGCAGCTGTGGAGCAAATCTATTTTTCTCCTTTTGGACAATTGCTTCTTAGTCTGTTTCCACTTGTTCCTAAATTTTCTGTAATCCAATATTTTTCTCCTTTATGCATGCAAATACCTAATTTGGATGAGTCATAACAGTGACTGTTGGTATGGGTATGAGTAATAAGAAAGAAGCCCCGGTGTCTTTCCATGTAGAGCTTTCGATAGCATTTGTAACATGGTCTTGCCGGTGTCCCAAAAGGGACCAGGAGAAGTGACAAAAGAAGGAATAACAGAGGTCCGGCATGGCTTATACTCCCACCTCCCTTGCCTATGAGGTTGCAACCCATAGCAGGTGTATTGGATCTTCTCGGTGGCGAGTACAGTGGCCGACCCGGTCTTGCCCTCTATTTCCTTGTCACTTCCTTTGTAGCTTTTAGGCAAATTTCTTTTGGCACCTTTTTAACTGTAGTATCTTATCGTATCTTAGGTGTTTCCCATTCAACAGGCACTAGTAATTCCCATCTGCAGAGCAAAGTTATTGCTTTTGTTGCTTATGATTTTGTCTGGATAGGGGGTTGATTTTGTGCTTGACACCCTTTACAACTAGGGTGTCGACGGTGTGAAATGCCAATTTCCCTCTAGATTAATTACTTATATTTGACGTGGTTGGCATGCCCCGTGTTAGAATGATTCAAACAGGGTATATGATGTGGCACTGATGGAAGTTGTGATTCTCCCCCTTCTTAATACAAATCACAGGCTAGAATCAGGACATGAGAGTTCCCTGTTTGATCCAGTCCCAACCCTTCCTGTTTGAAGTGAGAATATTCTTCTCCACGATGTCCCAGAATTTGTCCAGGGGCCACTGATATAAATTTGGCTTTTACTTCTCAGTTAGGTGTGATTCTTTGCATATCCCTTGGATTATTTAGATTGTTCTAGCTCATTGCCACCTGGTCTCCGTTTAAGAATCAATTTGGTATCACCTGGTTTGGATATTACAGTCCACTCTTCAGGTTCTTTTACAGGTCCTTTGATTCTGCTGGCATGGATCTACCCTCGTTCCTTGGTCTGGATTGCGGCCTCAGTCATCAGCAGTACCTGAAAAGGACCCTCCCATTGTGGAGTCAAAGATTGTTCTTTCCATGTTTTTACTAGTACCCATTCCCCTGAATGGATATTATGAATTTTGAACTCCAAAGCTGTGGTTTGAGGGATCATTCCTTTCAGCCGCAAATTTTCAAGTGTTCTGGCAATTGCGGTGACATATTTTTTGACACTTACTTCTCCTACTTCATAAGTGGCTGTTTCATGTTGAGCAGTAAGGAAGGGTAATCCGAACATCATCTCATAAGGAGACACTCCCAGGTCTGACCTGGGCTGTGTTCGGCCTCTCAACAGAGCCAAAGGTAAGCATTTTACCCATGACATTTGAGTTTCAATCATTAATTTTGTTAAAGTTTTTTTCAAAGTCTGGTTCACTCTTTCTACTTGGCCTGAACTTTGTGGGTGCCAGGGGGTATGTAATTCCCATTTTATTCCCAAGGCTTGAGTTATTTGTTGTAAGACTTTGGATGTAAAATGTGTTCTTCTATCTGAGTTTATTTTATTAACCATTCCATATCTGGGAATAATTTGTTCCAGAAGGGTTTTGCATACTATGTTAGCTGTAGCTCTAGTAGCAGGAACTGCTTCTACCCAACAAGTTAGGTGGTCTGCTATTACTAATAGGAACTTCCATCTCTGTATTTGAGGAAGTTTAGTGAAATCTACTTGGATACTTTGGAATGGTCGCAGAGCTAACTCACGGCCTCCTAATGTTGTTTTTCTCATTATTTTCCTAGTCACTCTTTGGCAAGTTCTACAGTTCCCAGTTATTTGTTTTGCTACCCCAAAGATTCCAATACACCCATAATTTTTTAGAAAATGATCACACAAGCTAGCTTGAGTACCCCAATGAGTTTTTTGATGCATATCTTCTAATATTCTCTTAGTGAGTGGCTTATTAAGTAACTGTCTCCCATCAGGAAGTTTCCGTTTTCCAGATTGATCTTGTTCTCCCCCTATCTTAAATAATTCTTTTTCTTCTTCTTTACTAAATTTGGGGATTTCCAATTCTCCCCTTTCTGGGGTCAGGATTAACAGAATTGGTTCAGTCCCATTTTCTGCTGCATCTTTGGCTTCTTGGTCTGCTAGGTTATTCCCTCTTATTTCTGGGGTCATCCCTTCTTGGTGTCCTTTGATATGCACTACGGCTATTTCTTCAGGCAATTTTAATGCTTCCAACACTTCTGAAATCAGGCCTTCATGTATCAGTTCTTTCCCCTTTGAATTTAGTAAACCCCTTTCTTCCCAGATCTTTCCAAAGGTATGTACTTTGAATCAGTATAGACGGTCCCCTTTTTGTGTGCTAAATGCTCCAGTGCTCTCTTTAGAGCGTATAATTCACAAGACTGCGCCGACCAATTTGAAGGTAGTTTTCCTTTTTCGATGGCCTGCATATTTATCCCATCGACTAAGGCATATCTTGACATTCTTTTTCCTTGCAAGCATCTGGATGAACCATCCACATATATTCTTTCCTCTTCTAAGAGGGCTTGTTCAGCTAGATCTTCTCGAACTTTTGTTTGGTATTGAGTAATTTCTAAGCAATCATGTGCCAGGTCATCTTTTGGTTCTCCATACAGGAATTGGGCCGGATTGAGGCTTTTGCTTGCTTCTATAGTTAGATCATTACTGTCAATCAGAATTGCTTCATATTTTAATAGCCTGGAGTCTGTTAACCATTTTTCAGCTTTTTGATTTAGCACATTTCGGACCGCATGGGGTGTGTATACAATCAGTTTACTTCCAAAGGTGAGCTTACGGCTCTCCTCCACCAAAATAGCGGTAGCTGCTATGGCTTGAATGCATACTGGCCAGCCACGGCTTACTGGGTCCAATAGTTTAGCTAAATAAGCTATTGGTCTTCTCACCCCTCCCCATTCCCGGACTAATACACCATGAGCTACTCCATTTTCTGCATTCACATATAAATGAAAGGGTTTTTCTAGTGAGGGTAAGCTTAGGGCTGGTACCGAGGCTAGTTTCAACTTCAGTTTTTCTAATTTATTATCATCATCATCTTTGGTCCATTGTATATTGTCTCCCCCTGTTAATTTTTCATATAAAAATTTTACTGCTTGTGTATATCTTTCAATCCATAATCTGCAATATCCCAGTAGCCCCAGCAGTCTCCTAACCTCCTTTTTTGAAGAGGGAGGAGGGAGGGATAAAATCCCTGTAATTGTTTCAGGACTTAGTTGTCAGCTACCTTTGCTTATCAGGTGGCCGAGATATTTTACTTCTGATTCCACAAACTGTAATTTCCTTTTTGATGCCTTTAGTCCCTTTTTCCCAAGAAAATTTAGAAGCTTTATGGTAGCTCCTTTAACTTTCATTTCATCTTCTCCTGATATTAGAAGGTCATCTCCATATTGGATAAATTGTATTCCTGGGGGAGTGGGGAAGGTTTGTAGTATTTCTCCCAAGGCTTGCCCAAATAAATTTGGGGCCTCACAATAGCCCTGTGGCAGTTTAGTCCACCTCAACTGGTTCTTTTTCCCTGTGTTTGGATCTTCCCATTCAAAGGCAAAAATATTTCGGCTTTCCTCTGCCAGTGGGCAGGCCCAAAAGGCATTTTTAAGATCTACCACACTAAACCACTGATGTTGAGGTGGAATTTTGCTTAAAAGAGTGCAGGGATTAGGAACCATAGGGTAGCAGGCCCGTGTTCTTTTGTTTACTTCTCTTAAATCTTGCACTAATTTATAATTTCCATCAGATTTCTTTACTGGGAGAATAGGGCTATTATGAGGGGATTTACAAGGTTCTAGTGTCCCATCCTTTATTAATTCTTCTATCACTGGTTTTAAGCCTTTTCTCCCTTCTAAAGATATAGGGTACTGATGTACACAAATGGGACCTTCTTCTTTTTCAATTGTGACCCTTATGGGGTCAAGATCTAGTCCACCCCTATTCCCTTCCCTAGCCCAAACCTCTCTGTTAATTTTGCTTTCATCTTCTTGGCTAAGTTTAAACACTTTGGCCGTCATTTTCCCTTCTTCTGGTATGACTCCAATCCCCAGTTGGATTTGTAAATCCCTTCCCAATAAATTGCTGCCAGCCTCAGGAGCTAACAAAGCATCCCCTATCCCTATTTTTGTTTCCCCTTCAATAACCACATCTTTAATGACAGAGACCTTAAATCCTTCCCCCTTTGCTCCTGTTACTTTTACCATATCATTACTCCCTTTTGGAATATTCATCACACAAGTCTTTTCTGCCCCAGTGTCAACTATAAATTCCAATACTTCCTCTTCGGGGCCTACTTTTAAAGTTATCAAAGGCTCCAGATGGTATTTATCCCCCCAAAAATAGAGCCCATGATTTCCCTATTTTTCTTCTGTGCGTGTCTCTTGAAATCTTTTCAGATCCCTCCTCAGGTGGGGGCATTCTCTTTGATAATGCCCTTCTTCCTTGCAATAGAAACAGGCATCCCTGGGTTGTTCTTGGAATCTTGATTGTGCTGAGGTTTTATTTTTCTCTTTTCCACCATTTCTGAATCTGGAATGTTTAGGAGTGTTACCTGAGGGCTTTAGATTTTTTTTGGAAGGTACTCTCTCGCATAGTGGCTATCATGATCTTTGCTCCCACTTTGGCTTTTTCTTCATCCCTCCGGACATATATATCTTTTGAGCTTCCCTTACTAGGTCTTGTAATGGTTTCTCATACCAATCTTCTATTTTTTCCAATTTTTTTCTAATATCTGGCCAGGCATGAGTGACAAAGTGAACTCTTAGCAGGGCTTGCCCTGCTAGGGACTCCGGGTCTCTCCCAGAATATTGTTTCATATTCTTTCGGAGCCTCTCCAGCCACTCAGTCGGGGTTTCTTCCTTCCCTTGCTGCCCCTCAAAGGCCTTTCTGACATTTTGTCCTCAGAGTGCCCCCTCTTTTATTCCCTTGATTATCAAATTACAATAATCATTCATATGTCCCCTCCCAGCTTCATCATTTTGGTTCCAGTTAGGAGGTGTAATGGGCATTTTCTGATCCCCGGGTGGACCTTGTTGGTTTTCTTTTCCCCAAATTTTTATTCCAGCAATTCTAATCATTTCTCTTTCTTCTTGGGAGAATATTATTTTCATTATTGATTGCATTTCTTCCCAAGTGAAAATGTTGGGACCTAAGAACTGGTCCAACATTTCAGCTGTACCTATGGGGTCTTCTAATAATCCTTTAATTTCTTTTTTGAAATTCCTAACCTCTGTAGAGGTTAGAGGAGCACTCACAAAGCCGCTTCCCCCTCCTCCCGTAGGTACTTCTCTTAACGGAAAGAAATGAATTTCTCGGCTTCCCTCTGTTTGTTTAGCAATGGAGGGCTTGTTGGGCTGCCTCGGAGCCTTAATGGCACCTCCTGTATTCTGGGATGGTGCTCCTTCGTTAAGAAGAGGGTTGATTTGGGAAGAAAGCACCGAACTCCCCTGGGGAGGAGGGGCAGATTCAAAGTCTGGCGCTGAAGCTGAATATTCTGTGGTGCAGAGGGTGGGGGTGGGGTATGGCAGTGAAGCCAGATATTCCGGAGCACAGGAGGCGGGCACCGGGGCTAAAGCCGGGTTTCTCAAGGCAGGAGAGGTAGGGGCTGAAGCCGGGACGTGTGACCTTTCCCTTGATGCAATTGAGGGTGCTGGGATTCCCGAGATATATGGGAAGGGTGGGATCCCCGGCATGGGCGGGGGCAGGGCTCCCCCCCAGCTCCATTGGGGCGGGAGGGCTGCCGGGGGAAAGGCCCCCGGTGCGGGCGGAGGGGGGGCTGGCGGGGGAAGCCCCGGAGCCAGGGGGAGGAGGGCAGCTTCTGGTGCTGGCGGCGGAGGCAATACTTCTAAAGGGTCTCAGCCTTTTTTCTCTTCTGTTTGCTTTTCCTCTGCGGTTTCTGATATTTTGAAGACTTTGGTTCCCAGAGGTTTTGTAATTCCTGTCCAGCAAGAAGCATATTCTCTCTCCTCAGGGTGAGATGGCTCTTTTGAATTTACAAATACATTTAGAGCCTGGCAAATCCATGCCTCATCAGACCCGTATTTTGGCCAGTACACATGATCAGATCTGATTTCCTTTTTTACCCACTCTTTCATGCAGAATTGAATCATTTTTACTTTCTCTTTTCCTTTTGTAGAAGGATCAGTTTCCCAGTTTGCGAGTTTGACCCCGAGGGGACTGTCTCGGGGTATATCCTCTGGCACCCTTTTATAATTTGAACTTAATTTACTAGGTTGTTGTCCCATTTTCCCAGGAGTTCTCTATTACTCAAAATACCAATTTATCCCCCCCTTTGAAATACTAATTCATTCCTTTAAAACACCAATCTTCACTGCTGTAAAATACTACCCACCCTTTCACAGTACAAAAAACACCAAAAAATTTATTAGAGCCCACCTTCCCCAAAAACAAAGTTAACTTCGAATTACACAGTTTTTCATTCACACATTCACTCTTTTTTAATATTTGTTCACTCACTCATTCCTACTCACAACAGAATAATAAGGTACCTCTTTCAAGTCACTTGTTAGTATCCACCCATGGGTATGATATAATCCTTAGGATTCTGGGTGCTCTTGGATTTCCCTCAACCCAGCATTGCTAGCATCCAAACCCCAACCTCTCTTGGGGTACTTTTAGGCCCTGGGTGCTCTTGGAGTTTTCCTCAACCCAGCATATGGGGGGGTAGCTCCCACTTTGCAACCCCTTCTCTGGGACCCCGTCCCAGTCACCCCCGGAGATTCTTTCACTCCGCTTATCTCTCGCTTTGTCTCCTCGCTGGCCGCTGTTCTCGTGAACAAGACGGAACGGCAGCACTCAGAGACTGCCACACTCGCTTCGCAGATCTGGGGGCAACCAGCCCACGTCTCATTCACACACGCTCATCTCCCGTAACCACCCCCTTTTTCTTTGGACAATACTTCCCAGTCCTGTTTCTTTTCCAGTGTCTGTGGGATTTTTGTCGAGAGCGCTCTCTTTCATTTGCTTTATTTTTGTGTCTTTCTTGTCCTCCGGGTGTTGCCCTGCTGCCACCAAATCACGCCAGAGGATGCTAAGCAAAGGTCCTGCCAACTTGGGCGGGAGGCGCCTTACCCTTGCTTCTTGAATCCTCCCACGCTTTTCAGAGGCGAGGTGTAGCTCCGGGACGAGCCCTTAATTGTGAAAAACGAGGTTCACTCTCCTGTGAGAATTTAAAGGGTTTAATATAAAGACAATAAGAGACACATCAAATAAAGCAACGGGGTAATGGCCGGGTGCCTTGGTGCTCTGCCAAGAGCACACCTGATGCCAGAGGTGAGTCTTTTTTATACCATTTTTACTGTCTGTTCTTTATTCATATTAAAACTTTTCCTGGAGCTGTTCTGCATGGCCACTCCTTGGTTCCGCCTTTTTAGAGCATGCGTAGTCTTCTGCCTTGTGGTTTTATTTCTCTTGATTCTTGGGGTTGGGCCCGCTAGGCAAGAGTCGATGGTAGGGTGGATTTCTTAATTCTCCAGACAGACAGGGCTGATTGCAGCTTTGGGCCTCTTCGTCTCTCCGGGCAGAGTGGTGATATCGGCTCTTGGACTCTCCTGGCCGCCTGTTCTCCGGGCGGAGTAGCCTTTGGGCCCTTTTGCTCCCTAGACAAAGTGTTGATTAGCAGCTTTTCGGGCCTCATCCTCTGTTCGTTTGGAGGTTATCTTACGTGCTCACACTTGCTAACATTCTTGCTAAAAAGAAAACTACATCCACACAGCAAAAAGCATTTCTAACATTATATAATATCTACTTTATACTTTGCGAGAAGCCAATATAATATATGTTTATAACACCTCCATTGGCGACCTCCTTTTCCCTCTGATTCAGCTACCTTGTGGTAGGTGCGATGGTGCTGAAGAAGGGTGGCGGCTTGGCACAGTTGCTGTCACAGGTGGATCTTTGAGTGGCATGTGTGAGGGTAGGAGGGTACGGCACCCATAGCTGAAGGCAAAAAAGGTCAGGGCATGTCATCAGCCGCAGTCGTGCTAAGTTGTTCATCTTTGCAAACTGCTTGCCGAGTTGTTCCTTTCTTAGGTAATGGGGGCTTGTATCAACCAGAACTGCAAATGGTCAGTATTTGCAGAGAAGGTTACTTGGACTGTTGTTGAAGTGAGTGTAGCAGTTTCTATGGCATTCTGCAAAAAAAGTGACAGGTCTCCCTGTGTTCCCCAGTTCTTAACAAAGATGAAGTTAACAAACCCCTGAAAAGAGGTTTTGCAAAACTTCAGGGATATTTTCCTACTAGTACTGTAGAGACAACCATAGTCACCTTGTCTTTCCAAAAGTGAAGGTTCCCTATTTTTGTCCAAGAGCATCAAGTGCTTTTGATCAGCGTTTGTGTGCATGCATTAGCCTCGTTCTTGCTCTTCCTTGGAGAACTTTTACAATACTCACATGATCTGTGTAGGCTGCAGACTGCAGTGGTGAACTTCAAGGCTTCCAGCAGAAGGGAGATGCTGTCCACGTTTTGGATTCTCCTTAGCCTGAACCTTCAATGTCCAATAACGCAGCGTTTGGTGCTCGAGGCACTGACTCTGGCGTGCCCCTGGTCAGAGACAGTCCAGCTGCGTTACCTCCACGCGTCGCTGAAGCGACTTCGGGATCAGGAAAAGAGCTTGCTGGGCTAGCTAGCTGGCTTCTTTGCAGAGGGAAACACGGCAGGAGCCGTTGATGTCGGCTCACGTTAGCTCAGAGACAAAGGAAGAGAGGGGCTGTTCAGGTCTGGCTTCTAACAGGTTTAATGCGATAGGATGAGGATGAGGTCGGATTGATGGGAATCCGCTCCTCGGAGCCTTGTCCTCAGTTTTATAGGGAATTTGAAAACCCCCTGTAACTATTCCTGAAAAGACCTGCCTTGCTAAATTAGTGCCTTTTAAGTCTTGTGTCCCCAGGATAGAACAACAAACTCACAAAGATAACAGCAGTGGATCTACAGGACTTCTGCAGGCCTTCTGGACTGCAGACATCTCTGACCAAAGGCCACAGATGACGTGTACCCTGATCCTGCCGAACGCCCGTCCGCCCTGGACTCAGCTTCAAGGTTTGATTGATACTGGTGCTGATGTAACTATCATCTCCTTCTCTGCGTGGCCTCCCTCATGGCCTTTACCCCCAGTGGGATCGGCCATCACAGGATGAGGATGAACCACACAGAGCTATTGAAGCGAACGGCCTGTGACGGTGAAGGACTCAGAGGGGCACACAGCTACAATTAGACCTTATGTTACTACCACTTCCCTTAACCTTTGGGGACGGGATGTGTTGGCAGCCTGGGGCATACGGATCGGGACAAATTTTTAGCAGGGGTCACTGTGCGCAAAGGTGCACAGTATCCTACACTGCCTTTGCAGTGGTTGATTAACACACCAATCCGAGTCAGACTCTGCTTAGTTAGTTGAATTAAGGGCTGTTATCATGGCTTTTCAACGATTCTCACAGGAACCTTTGAATTTGGTTACTGAAGCCGACTAGCAAAAGCTCGTATACAATTAATCACCTTACGGTACCACAAAATTCAAAGAATCCTGTTCTTCTGAATCACTTTCTCTCATTGCAATCTGCAGGCAAGAGACAACTGCCCTGGGCAAAAGTCTGGGTGTGGAATTTACTCACTAACCAGTGGGAAGGCCTGCGGGAACTTATGGTTTGGGGTCGTGGCTATGCTTGCGTTTCTACAGATACTGGGGTACGGTGGCTAGCTGCAAAATGTGTTCGCCCTGCCCTACGGCACCAGAGGCAGAACAGGCAACCTCCAAATGATGACCAGAACACCAACCATCCAAGTGGCCACCAGAATGTAGATCATCAGCCATCAGACTCTTCTGATGATGACCAAGATGTTGACCATCAGGCAGATGGTCCTTCTACAAGCAGAGACTGGGATGGTCCTTCCACAAGCAGAGACTGAACTTTAAATTTCTTGTTATGGAGTCAGATCGTTAAAGCCTTAAGGACATATTTAGAATTAATAACTGATGTAAATTTCTATTTAGGATTAATAGTGGAGTTGTTATCTTATCAAACAAAAAGGGGGAATTGTAGATACCAAAATGCTGCTAGCGAGGATTTTCTTGCTATTTTCTAAGTCTGTGAGAGACTTTTCTCTCTCACAGAAGAGGTAGCAGAGTATGTAAACAACCAAGCCACCTGCAACCTTGAAAAGTCTGGTTTATGGTCTAGTAGAAAAATATTTTGACAATGGATGGTTTAGGATTTTAGCCAATCACCCCAAGGGGGGGGGCTGATCCTTTGTCCAATTAGACTATGAAGAAAAAAGTCTGTAAAAGAGTTTGTGAAATAATTAAATGAATAAATCTTGGTGCACAATTCCTGCCTGCTGGATCTTCTCTCCTCCTCCTCCCTATGGCTGCGGGACACAGTGATACACCCTAGGGCCCAGGCCTGCGGTAATAGACCACAATTACAAGTGAACTGCAACACAAGCAGCTAACACATTCCTCCTGTGATAAATGAGTGAACGATAAATTTTGTCTTTCGCATCTATCACTTTAACATTTAGAAGTGAGAATGTACTATGTAGAAATAGTGTTAAGGTAAAATATAGGTAAGTAAAAACAAGACTAGAGTAAATTGTAACTTCGAATGAGTGGTAACATGTTGGGAAACGTAGGAAGAAACACATGATAATAAATGTCCTTTAAGTTGAGAAATTACAGAGGTGGAAACCAAGACATCTTCAAGAAACAAAGAAGATAAACCGCATGCATCCCAGGAAGTCTGTTATCTCATCAAAACTCACACCTCCCAAAGAACCCATCAACTACAAATTAGGTTGGAGACTGAGGAGGCACCGGAGGGGGGTGCCTGCCTTCAATTCTGGAGCTACTCAGAGGACCGAGGTGGCAGTGTGCTGGCGTGTGCTGGCGCAAGGGGGCAGAGACGGAGGGGGGAAAGTTGAGTGAAGTGTAAATGACTTTCTGGGCTTAAGGACTATGTTTAAAGAAGTACTAAAGTTCACAGTAAAATGAATGGAGCCACGCCTCTAGCAATATTGCTAAGTGCTCCTGCACTGTGATATGCCTTTGTTCTACTAATAAATGCTCAATATTATGCTGCTGAAAATTCCGCTTGGGAATTCATCTTTCTCACTTCTTCCCTTAAAATCAGTTCTAAGAATTTAGTGTGAAATACATTTAGGCTTGGTCCACATTATTTTTAGTTCAAATAAACACATCTAAATTTTTTCCATCTTTCCCATTAAAGGATTTTGGTTTTGGCTCATTCTTTCAGCATTTTGCCAGCAATCTGCTCAATGCTCTTTCCTTAGGAATGAAAGCTGTAGCCTGATATTACAAAGTGTTTGGTGAAACCTTTACCATGACTCTCAAGTCGCAACATGCCAGATAATCACTGGTTTTCAAAGCTGCTTGAAGATAGAAGGAAAGCGTCAAAGGTTTATGCATGAATCAGCATCCCCTTGTCACAACGTCATGCTGCAGTGATCCTTGCAGAGCTCTAAGACTGGATTTAAAGGAGAAAAGCTCAATACTGGCTCCTGAGCCAGCAGGATGAAACATCCAAGATTGTACATATATTACTTCTGTGCTAAAACTACTGTATGAAAACGTCTTACCATTATGGCAGTTTTATAGTACTCCATAGGAGACATCTCTTTAAATGACTCTAATATCCTTTCAGTGCTAAAATTGAGAAGGGGGTTGATCCATAGTTAACTCATGTAAACACGAGTGAACTACTAAGAGACAGCAAATGTTAATCACAAAACCTAAGCAGCAGGATTCGCCTTAATCTTGTCAAGATAAGAGGAACAGGATCTTTTGAAAACCGGCACAGAGATCGCTGCATCAGCCACCGAAGAACTGTGCATGCTCCAGAAAGAAAGGTAAAAAGTGCATTGTGACAAAGACTACTGATCTTCATCAGAAAGACCCTCGAGGAAGAAGAGGAGCCTTCCTCAGTGCGCCCATCAGCGTACACAGCGCATGCATGGCACGTATGCTAATGATATTAATGACTTCCGAGAAGTAATTTCTAGAACCACTCCTATCCCAAGAATTGTGATGAATGTTCATAAATTTTACACATAATGCTGGACTGTATGGAGTGCTCTGTGTGTGTGTGTTAGGAGGAGTGATCCCCCATGCACCCAGCGCCGAATAAAGCAAATACCCGCTTCTCTGACTCTGAAGCATCTCTAGGCCTGGTTTTGGGCAATTCAAAATAGGTGAATACACATTACAACTACAGCTGAAGTTGTTGCATAGGCAGATTGAAGAGGAAAGGATTTCATCTTCATCACTCTCCTTCTTTCTTGTTTTGACAGAATTAAGAACTTGTAAAAAATCTGATATCACTGATGCTCACCACTCTTCCAATTAGACTACGCTCACTTAGGCAACGAAGTCCAGAGCTTCGGATATCTCCCGCTTCTGCCCTAGGAATTGCTTCCAGTGCTGTACCTTTGCTCCAGCTGCGAAACCAAACCAGCAGAACCAAGGAAGTTCTCTCTGAATGAACCATTGCTCTTGAAGGCTACAACGGTAGTCATGGCAGTGAACACTGCTCTTCACTGGGCCATTCCTCTGAAAAAAAACCATGCACCACCTCTCAACCTAAACCGTTAAGCCTCCTGCTGATGCTGACTGACAAAGCGTCCAACTGCACTTAGATTCCAACAGCTACTTCCAATGACCTGTCAACAGAGCTTTGCAGACTTGCAACAGAGCAACAAACTAAAGGGGCTATGTTTCATGGCTGTTTTTCAAACATCATTGACTTATGTCCCTTTGCCAGCTTAAGTGAAGGTGGCCCATCCACCTTGGTCAAAATCAGCAGAATTTTGGCCCAATTTGTTGTTACGCAACACATCATGACACAATCTCTTGGTGTTGATGCAAAATTCCCACTGAAGTGCATGTCGTTACATGACTTAAGGCTACCTACTCACAGAGTGTCCACTCCACTGCCACACCCATTTTCTGGCCACCTTGAAATGACTGAGCTGTCTTACTGTTCCCAACATTCCTCAGGGGTACGTGACCACCATAGCCTCCCTTCTGAAGTTTAGGAACCTAAGTAGTACTAGCAATAGCAGTTTATCCAAAATCCATTTGCTCCATCAACAAACTCCGAGCAAGCGCTGAGAATTAGTTTCAAGACTTCTACATATATTTACAGGGAGCTTTTTGTTTGCTTGTTTGTTTTTAAAGCAGATGGAGTAGTGCGATGTTTCCCTGAGGCTACCAGGGCTGCGAGGCAGGCAGGCAGAGCCCTGGCATGGGTGGCACAGGGGACCCCGGGCGCTGACGGCTGCCACCAGCACAGGCCAGCTCGGAACTGGCAGGCAGGGCTGCACCCCGCGTCTGCCACAACAGCTGCAGCTTCTGCAGCCTGAAACACAGCTGGCTCAGGGGTTCAAATTAAGAGCCAAAACCTTTTGCTGCTCAATTTGGGGCAGAGAAAGGTCATCACTTCTAGCATGGCATAAGCCTGCCACTACATTTCTGTGAAGGAAAATCACCTTGTTAGAGTGAAACTCCTGAGTAAAATACTGAAGCGCTTTCAGATTCGTATTATCTGACATTTCTGTGACCTTCTTTTATACCTGCATTGTTTCCTACTGCTGGTTTTGGGCACAAGTTCTGTGTACACTATTCTGGAAACAAAAAAATAACCCAAAACCAACACCCACTCCTCCCCCACCATCACTCCTTCCCCAGCCCCAAGCCTAACAAAACCAGCCTGCAGAATGTGCAGGATTTCAAATGAGAACAAGCATAGATGGGACATCAAAAGATGGATTCTCCTTAGACATTTGTGCATGCAGTGCTCTGCAATCAACTCCTAAATTCTACTCCTCGTACACCAAATATTTGTCTTGGGAACTCCTTGTTCTCCATTCCAACCCTTCTGAGAGGGTAATCGAGGAGTTACTCTACATATTTTAAGCACATGTTGCACTAGTCAAATCCAATGCACAGCATTACTTGACTAACTGAGGCGGTGGCAAGGTCAATTAAGACCTGTTCATGTCTTAATTTGGAGCTCTTCCAACTGCTTGAAAAGTGAAGCCTTGGACGTTGAAGGTTCAGGCTAAGGAGAATCCAAAATGTGGATAGCATCTCCCTTCTGCTGGAAGCCTTGAAGTTCACCACTGCAGTCTGCAGCCTACACAGATCATGTGAGTATTGTAAAAGTTCTCCAAGGAAGAGCAAGAACGAGGCTAATGCATGCACACAAACGCTGATCAAAAGCACTTGATGCTCTTGGACAAAAATAGGGAACCTTCACTTTTGGAAAGACAAGGTGACTATGGTTGTCTCTACAGTACTAGTAGGAAAATATCCCTGAAGTTTTGCAAAACCTCTTTTCAGGGGTTTGTTAACTTCATCTTTGTTAAGAACTGGGGAACACAGGGAGACCTGTCACTTTTTTTGCAGAATGCCATAGAAACTGCTACACTCACTTCAACAACAGTCCAAGTAACCTTCTCTGCAAATACTGACCATTTGCAGTTCTGGTTGATACAAGCCCCCATTACCTAAGAAAGGAACAACTCGGCAAGCAGTTTGCAAAGATGAACAACTTAGCACGACTGCGGCTGATGACATGCCCTGACCTTTTTTGCCTTCAGCTATGGGTGCCGTACCCTCCTACCCTCACACATGCCACTCAAAGCTCCTTGCGTGGAGCTCTCGCACCACCTATGACAGCAACTGTGCCAAGCCGCCACCCTTCTTCAGCACCATCGCACCTACCACAAGGTAGCTGAATCAGAGGGAAAAGGAGGTCGCCAATGGAGGGAAGTTGTACCCCCTGACAGCTAAGCTCCAACTACGGTGTCGCTTATGTCCTTCCCAGGACGGGCGGGAAAACGCCTCGGCGCAGCGCAGCGCTGGCCGGGAGCGGCCGGCACGGCACCGAGCGCGCTCCCCACTTCCCTCCCGCCCGCGCCGCTGCGGAGACCCCGGGTTCGCCGGAATCGGCCACATGCTGCACGGAGGGCAGCGCGGCAAAGGCGGCCTCCCCTCGTCGCCCGGGGAAGGCCGGCCTCGGATCCCCGCTCTCTCCACCGGCACGGGCAGTGCCAGCAGCCTCTCGCTGTGGCCGCCGCTGGCCGAAAGCCTCGCCGCGCACCGCCCGGCCGGCCCCGCCGCTCCGCGGGCTCACACGGCACCTGCCGTGGGCGGCCGCCGAGCGACAGGAAGCAGAAGCGCTCACCGCCGCGCCGCTCGCCGCCCCGCCCGGGCGCTCCTCTCCTCGCGCTACCACGATGGCGCCGGCCCGCCCCGCCTTCCCCGTCGCCTGCGGCGCAACGCGGCTGCTCCGAGCCACGCAGCACGCGTGCGGCCGGGCCCTGCCGAGCTGCCGGCGGAGCCGGGGCACAGCCCGGGCGGGAGAGCTTCCGGCGAGGCTGGGCGGGCGGCGAGCGCGGCCGAGCGTGAGCGCGCCAGGCGGGCGGCGGGCGGCGGCGCGATGGAGAGCTAGATGGAGGCGGCAGCACCGCGCGGCATAAAATAGCTGATCGTCCGGCAGCCGCCCGCTCCGCAGCCCCTCGGCTGCTGTCGAGAAGGGCCCCAGCCCTGGCCGCGCCGGTGGCGAGGCGGCTCCGCAGCCCGCGGGCAGCCCTGGCGGGGCAGGGGAGCACTGCGGGCAGCCCCGGGGCCGCGCAGCCGTCTGCAACGCGCGGTGGGAGCCGCTGGGAACTATTTTACACGTTCCGGGGGGCTGGAGAGGAGCACGGAGACCACGCGGCAGGTCGCTGCCGTTAGGGAAAATTAATCCACGATGCCTGAGGTTTATATCCGAAAAGGAGACAGAGGAGTCCTGCAACATTCTTCGACTACAGGGAGAGTCCATGGGGCTTTTCCCATGGCGTCTGTCAAACGGTTGCGGGATGCAGCCCCCTTTTGATGCCAAGTTCCCGGCCACAGCACCCTCTTCCTTTTCCCCACTGGCTGAGGTATTCGGGAGATACAGACTTCCAGAACTGCCTACTCTATGCGCCCCCCTCTAATATGCACCCCCCTCTTGGCATCGAGAAGAAAGAAAAGAACCCCATTCATAATGCTCTTAAGTCTTTGTTGCCTTGCTCTAGGTTCAGGAATTTAACACGGCCTTGATTAATCAACAGTCTCTGATGATTAGTAACAGTTCTAGAGAACTCCTAGTTTCTTCTGTTACTTCACTAGCCATAACTTCCTAGCCTTGTCTACAGGCCGATTCACACGGTCTCTTTGTAAAGACTCATCCATCTCATTCCTTTTAATCCCTCCTCTTTTTATTTGCTCTGTATTTGTCTTTACAAACCTTAATTACCATGGATTTAATTTTTTCTTCTGGAGTCTTCTTGGGTTTTGCTATTATTTGCAGTGACATCCTTTTCTGTCCTTTTGTAGTCATTTCTGGATCAGGTAGGCATGGCTGCTAGCGGCATCCCCTTGAGCACCTGCTGAAAGAGCTGCCGCCAGCATGGTGTCACACATGGTAAAAAGATGAGAGTTGCTATAGCATGTAAGAGGAGGAATCGTATTCATTTAGCCCAGAGCTGGCCAGTTAACCATGAAAACATGTCCCATCCCCATCCTTTCAACATTTGGACAGGTCCACGAGCTGACGTTATTTCCTTTGTTATTTGTTTGACCACTTTTCCGCTGTCATCTGCTTGCAAACAGCAGCTCGAGTCATTTAATTTCCCACAAACTCCTCCTTCTTCTGCCAACAGATAATCTAATACCATCCAATGTTGAAATACCGCTTTCCTCATTTAAGTGGGTTGGTCAGCAAAAAGGTCAAGCGCTGTGGCTGGCTGGTTGGTAATTATTTCCGAGACAGCTTGTAACCTAATTATCTCCTTCAAATGATAAATGGGTTCCCAGGCATCTGGGATTAATTCCTTAGGTTTCCAAGGGGCTGGTCCATCGTGTTGGGTAACTTGTTCTGTTGGCCGTTCATCATTTCCCCGTTTTGGGGTGCTCCCTCCAGCCAGGGCTGCATCAGCTGACTGCTTTTCTCTAATTAAATCATCACAGATTTTGATTCCTAAGCGATTTCCCAGAACTTGTAGTAGCAAAAAGAACAACAGTCTACTAAATATACCATATCCCTGACCAGTTTGGAGGTAACCTGAGCTAAGCATGTTGGCCACAAATCCAATACTGTCCTTTCAAAGCCCGTGTTCCATTAGCAAAGGAACCTACCCATGGTCATCAATTGGTGGCTCAAAATACAGCAGGATTCCCGGGCCTAACGGTCCTCCAACAAGAGTTGCCCCACCATAAGGGTCCCAGCATTTGCATTTCCAAGCTCCCGCACAGGGTTCCCACCTACATTTACATCTGCAAGCTGCTTGGTTGGATTTGGAGCAGAACTCACTAAAAGGCTTTGAGTTCCAATCCGGTGTGGCCATTCCCACTGATAATCACAAACAACATGTCTTCTACTTGTGGAATTTTTGTGGGGACTGCTCAAAAACAGGTGGTCAAAAAAAACCCCTTGTCCCTCCCCATTGCTTTACAGGCTTCCAAATATTTTTGGTAAGTGTGATAAGAACGCCTTACGCAGCTACTGTTAGTGAGCCGAACAGGTATTTGATTGCATTTGCCTTGATATTTGGAACAATTGGAAGGAGGGCAATTGGGGGTCCAAACCCAGTTGTTCAAGCCCAGAGGGAAAGTCAATTGACAATTGCCTTTTCCTACATAGACACGCCCTATCCTATTAGGCAATGTAGTGGTTTGGTCTAAAATACTCATTACTGTTTATCTTCTGTGAGATAAGAATTAGGAGAAATGCAAAGCAGGCACCAACTTGAATGAATATAAAGAAGTTTATTAACAGACCTAAAAGAAGAAAAGAAAAGAAAAAAAAAATTATACCACCTTTAGAACTCTCCTCCTCCCCCCACCTTCCTCCCGTCTCCCACTGACAATGTAAAGACAACCCTTAAGATGTTCAGTCTGTTTACCACTTCCATAATAACCTGGTTCAGTCCATTTAGAAAGAGAAGTCTCTTTTTGCTCATGCTATGAAAACAGTATCACACCGAGACAGCCACCCACTTCCAAATATTGTTCAGTCCATTTAGGAAGAGGAGTCTCTCTGCTTGCGATGTGAGTCCCTTCCCCCGACTTGCAGCTTTTCCCGCAACTGCTTTCGAGGGTCCACTCTTGAAAGTTTTCTGGGGTACAATTTTAAGGTTGAGCTGTTCAGAAACAAAAAAAACAGAGGCCCTTCTCCTTCCCTGGGAGCAAAGGGTCATCTTCATCTTTAAGACTATCTCTGGAAGCATCTCTAGGAATTGAGGTTTTTCTCCTTTCCTCTTTGGAGCAAAAAGTCCTCATCTGGTTCATCTGGTTCATCTCTCTCTGTCCAAACTTCTCATGAAATTACAGCTGCGTCAGCATCTGCCTATCTCAGCGCAGGTGCTTCTGCTTATGAGTTGAACACTCCACCCCCCATATCTTCATGAAATTACAACAGGATACTCTGATATATCATAGCTTCACAACAGACTTTCAGCTTTAAGCATCTCCTCTCTCTCTTCCCTCAGGTTTTCAGCTCTTCACAGCAATAAAAGGGTTAATCTCACCTCGGCCTTACAGCTGGAATGTGGCTTATCGCAGTTGGCCACCTGACCTCTGCCGGACAGAGGTGCCGCTTTGCTGAATCTCGGCCGCAGTGGAGGGGGGGTTCTGAGCCGCTCCGGCTGCCCACGGCAAGGCAGTGGGGGGGGGGGTTCCATGGCTGGAACAGGCCCATGGCTCCAGGCTGGCCGTGGCCCGGCCCGGCCTGGCCCAAGCAGGGCCTGGCCGGGCCTGCTGGCCCCTGCACGGGGCCTGCAGCCACCTGTCCCAGCGCCGGAAACGAGAGAGAGCTTGGGGGGGAGTTTGTCTATTCTTAAGTGTGTATCACAGAGGCGGTCACAACTTTAAGTGGCTTAAAGAATTGTCCATATTCAAACTGGCCAGCTGATAGGTTCTATCAGGTCCC
This sequence comes from Aphelocoma coerulescens, assembly GCF_041296385.1. Taxonomy (NCBI): domain Eukaryota; kingdom Metazoa; phylum Chordata; class Aves; order Passeriformes; family Corvidae; genus Aphelocoma; species Aphelocoma coerulescens. The sequence goes on from NW_027184075.1 coordinate 982,710, forward strand.
AGAGGAAGCTGTAAGCACCCCTTAGCAAGGATATCCCTTCCGGGACTATGCTTGCTAACCTATGACAGGCAATAAGTGCCTGTTGGAGAAGAATGAAGTGGCCATGAACTTCCTTCTTTGGCCCCAAATCCCATCCCACTGTGGCCCTCACATTGACCCACCATTTAGGTTCAGCTGGGCTAGCCAACTATGGCCACTCTTCAGATCCTCCTGGCCCTCCACAGAGCCAGCAATTGCTAAGGTTAAAAACTTTTGCTACTTCTTCTCCTAAGGCTGCAAATTGATTCTCCCACTCCTGGCCTAAACTCAGCTAACCATATCAAAGTAGAATTAGTAAGGAAAATGTTTTAATAGTGTCATCTAATTAGCTAGTCTAATTTTCCCGTTGTCTTCTGCAGCACCTGTGGCAATTGAAGACACAGAAACCACTTAACGTAACAAAATGGCCACAAGTATTAGCCCCCAAGTGAGTGGAGATTCTAGAGGAGGGATGCCTATACAGTCTATTTCAGCAGACGGTCTGAAGGTAGGACTGCGGGGCTTCTTCCGATGTCGAAGCACTGCCTACTGCTCCGGCCCACTCCTGCAGAGTGTCAGTCACGGCCTCCCGGCCTTCTCCTCCAGCTGAGATGTGCAAATCTCCGAGGCTTCAGAGACCTTGACCCGAGAGTGACGGGTTCACCTGTGTTCAGCTTACTTGACGGCTGTTTTCTGTCGTCAGTGACACTTGGAATGGGCCACGCCATTTCACCAGCACTGGCACTTCTTTCTACTCCTTAATTAGGACTCAATCTCCTGGTTGGATGTTAAAAGCAGCAAAGTCCAAAGGCCGGGCTTGCACCAGCTGAGTTTCCTGTTGAAGGGGTTTCACAAGAAGCAGGATCCTGGCCACAGATGGTTTTAAAAATGCATCACTTGCCTCTACCCCCCCCCACTGGGTGGAGACTTACCAGGGCAATTGCAAACAACGATTGAAAGGGAGATAACTGAATCTCTCTTCTGGCTTGGGCCCTCATTCTCACCAAAGCCAATGTCCAAAGCCCTACCCATGGCATCTTGGTTTCTATTACCAGCTTCAAAAGGTGTTTATTTCTCTCTTCAGTGTTTTCTACCCGAGCCGAGCTCTGGGGGTGCCAGGGCCTATGGAGGTTCCATTGTGTTCCTAAAGAAGCCAAAACCCCTTGAAGGATCTTTCCTGCAAAATGAGTTCCCCTATCTGAATCTATTGCTTCTACAATGCTGTATCTTGGAATGATTTGTTCCAAAAATGCCTTAAGAACTGATCCTGTCATTACTGAAGTAGTTGGAAATACTTCTGGCCACCTTGCTAGCTGACATACGATTACCAGAAGATATTAAGCCTTGCCACTTGGGGCATCTCCGGAAAATCCACCTGGCATCTTTGGAAGGGCCATGCAGCCCAAGGCCTCCCTCCTCTAGCAAGTTACTTTGTAACTTGGCTGTTGGCTTTAGCACAGATCAAGCAACCTTCAACAGCTCCTTTTGCCAGTCTAAAAAGACCCCCAGCAACATACATCATGAGATAGGCTTCTGCCAATCCTCAGGAAGTGCAAGAACTCTCTTAATGGAGTTGCTTTAATATTGGTAGGGCCAAAGGTTCTGGTATCTCTTGTTTGCCATCCCTTGGAAACCAATTCTTGCCTTTTTTCTCTGCCACACGACTTTTAACTGTATGTCAAACTGCTGCGGTAGAAAAGACAGCTTCCTGGGCAGTGATGGAGTCACGGGGAGCAAAGGGGGCATCTTGGAGAGTTCTGGCAGAAGTGTGGCTTTCTGAGTTTCTTCATCCACCAAAAAGGAGACAGAGGAGTCCTGTAACATTCTTCAACTCCAGGGAGAGGCCATGGGGCTTTTGCCATGGAGTCTCTCAAATGATTGCGGGATGCAGCTCCCTTCTGATGTTAAGTTCCTGGCAACAGCACCCTCTGAGGTACTCGGGAATTACAGACTTCCGGAACTGCCTACTCTATGCCCCCCTCTAATATGCACTCCCCTTTTGGAATGGAAAAGGAAGAAAACCAAACTATTCCTAATGCTAGGAAGTCTTTGCTGCCTTGCTCTAGGTTCAGGAATTTAGCAGGGCCTTGGCTGAGCAACAGTCTCTGTTGATTAGTAACAGTTTCTAGAACGAATACTTTCTTCTGTTACTTCCCCCCCTGTAAATTCCTAGCCTTGTCTAAGGAGAGATTCACACGGTCTCTTTGTAAAGACACATCTATCTTACTCCTTTCACGCCCACACCTTCCTTGCGGTGGAACGGCTCTCCCCGGCACAGCACCTGGCACAAAACCCCCGTATACGCACACACACACCTGCACTTACCCTGCACTCCACTGCACACACACACACACACACACCTCCCGCACACTAACACCCCCTCCACATCCCCACCATGCTACTTGCAGTGGCCCCGCCCCTGCCATCCCCACCGGCTGGCAGCACCCACTCCTCGCATGCTTCCCCATGCCTTGCATTTCCTTGCTGCCCCCTCTGTAGCCTTCCCTCAACCTGCCTTTTCTCCCCTGCCTTGCACTGACTTGCTCACCCATCCCCCACCTGACTTCCTTTCACATTCGTCTAGGTCTGGCCTCACCTTTCCTTTTCCTTCTAGGACCCTCATTGCCTTGCCTCGCCTCGCAAAGCCACCACTTGCCTTGCCTTGCCCTTGAACCCCTCCCTTGCCTTGCATGACCTTGCTCACCCCTCCCCCACCTGGAATTCAACACCCCTTTTCAATGACATTTCTGGGCCTTGCCCTGCCCTTTCTGCTCCTCCGAGGAATCTCAAAGCTCTCAAGCATCTCCGGTGTTTCAGGATCCCATGAGAGGAAGACCAGGGGAGGACGCATGTTGCCACACTCATCTCTGTGGGCAGCCTTTGTCTGGGAGCAATCCTTGCATGTCTTGAACCTTGGAGGGGCAATTCACATTTTGCCCTTGAGCTCGGGGACCAGAAAGAGAGTTCTTTTGCATACAAGGGAAGGCAGGTAGCTCAAGTCTTTTAGGTACAGAGGAGAGATGACCCACGCGGGATCAAGGCCACACAGAGCACTTGGTCCTGGCCACTTTTGTGCACCAGCAGTCCTTGAATGTACTTCTCACCTGCCTTGCCTGGCCTTGCCTTGGCAACACAACACTTGCCTTGCCTTGTCCTGCTAGCCCTCTGTAGCCTTGCATTCCTTTGCAGGGCCCTGCCCCGCACATGACCTGCCTACTGTTTTCCTCCAGGGCCTTGGCTTGCTGAGCCCTTCCTGTTTCTGCCTGGCCTTCCCATCAGTGGCCCTTCCTTCCTACAGCCAGCCTTGCCTCTAACTTCTGGGCCTTCTCTTGCCTACCAGTCCATTTGCTTTCCCCTCACTGCTCTGGCCTTGCCTACCTCTCCCTTGACTTGCCCACAATTGCCTGCACTCGGTTTGCAGCGCCTTGCCTGCATGGAAGGCAAGGGAAAGAGTGGTAGGCCGGGCAAAGCAAAGCCAGCAAGTTGTAGGCAGTGCGAGGCAAGGCAGACGCAGGCAAAGGAAGCAGAGCAAGGGTACCTTAAGAAGAACTAGACAAGGCAAGGCCAAGAGACTCGGAGTGCCTTTCCTTGGGAAGGCAAGGACATAGTGCCAGTGTTGCTGGAGCAGATGTTAAGGTACTGTGGGGAGGAATAGTCCAGCAAGACATTTCTCTTCTGGCCCCTGTGCGTGTAGGGGCAATTGTTGGACATATTCAATACTGGAGGCGGATCAGTCGCTGGATGTGTTGTATTTTGGAGGAAGGGATGCCGTTTCTTTGGAGATGGGCTTGTAGTTGCTCTCTTTGGCAAGGAAGGCAGGTTTGGATGTGCACATCAGGTACTCCTAGGGATTTTAAAGGCTTTTCCCAACAGGCAGAGCTCTCTCTGGGTTCGAGCTGTTGAGCTGTCAGTGGGAATGCAAAGGCCAAGCTCTTAAGCTATTTGTCCTGGTGCCTTCAGTGTGTGAGCAGTCCCTGGTGCCGTTGCCTTTGGATCCTGACTCTGGGAGAGGGAAGGCTTAGGATGGTACCTAGAGCTGAGAAGGAGAGTGCTGAGAACAGCGTGTGTGCTGCTAGTTTGAGGGGTGCAGGTGAAGTTGTAGGCAGCAAGATCTTCCTCAGCTGGCACTGTTTTGAGCCCTGTTTTTGCCAGATGGTTTCAAGTTGGTGGGTGGAATCTGCGAGAGGGAAAAGATTTGTATGGGCCAAAGAGGTGTGGTGTAAAGAAGAGTGTGCTCTTGGAAGGGGAAGATGAGGGCAACCTTTTTGTCCTGACACCGTTGATTTGAGTGCAGGGCCGTTTGCAAGTTGCCTCTGTCTGCCCTTGGGGTGGTTTCGAGCTGGGCCAGGTGCTTGGCCTTCTTTTGCAAGTCTGCAGCGCCATCGTGTGGTTGTTTCCATGAGCGCTGACAGTGCCCGGCAAAAAGCTCTTGGCTGGCGCGGCCCCAGTCGTGTGGAAGCAGTTGGTGGAAGAGCTCTGCTGTGCATCCTGCCTCTTGGAGACATAAAAGGATGTAACCCTGCGCGTAGGGGGGAAGCAAGACGAATCTTTTCATTGTTGGCTGAGCAGTTTCTACGCGGCAAAAGTAAAGGCAGTTTCAGCACGGCCTCTTTCTTTCAGAACCTTTTCTGTGCCATCATGAACATGCTCAACATGCCACTCGCACCCGCTGAACTGCATCAAAGGCCCTGGAGATAGGCACTTTCCTTCAAGCTCTCTGTAGCATCGTACCCTCCACCTCTGGCGGATCCCAAAGCCCTTCCAAACATCCAGCAGCTGCACGCAGAGAACAAGTGCTAAAACAAGGCGTTGGCCTTCCTAGTCCTTTTAAAGTCTGTGAACTAGGCGAAACATTCCAGTGAGCAGCACTTTCCTTCGCAACTATATCTAGAGCATCATCACATTCTCTCCAAGTGGGTAAGTCCACCCTTGCAGCGCAGCGTTTGCAGCCACAGTTCGGACTGAGAGATAGGCCAGGTGAGAAAGCATTTCTTGACTATCCCTCTTCTCTGGAAGACTTGATACTCGCAGCGCGACCACGTCCACACACCTTCAGTGTGGCCAGGTTCAAGCAGCTAGAGCTCCCAGAGATGGGAGAGTCAGGAGAGAAGACGTTCCAAAAGTACCGTGTACTTACAGCAGCATTAAAACTGTGCACAGCAGTCTGCAGCACTGTAGACTGCGGCTTCTCCGACAGACGAGCCATCCCATTGTTGCCTCTCGCAGCCTGCTTGCTAGCTGCTCTCCTGAAGAAAAGAACTAGAAGAAAAAGCCAATGCTGGGCTGCACCTTCCCCTTGCCTTACGTAAAGCCACCTAAACTCCCCGCTGCACTCTCTACTTCCCCTCTCCTTGGAAGCGACCACTGTGTTTGCTGCATCTCGAAGCCTAAAGTTAAGCGCCAGTGGTTTTGGGGATGGTTGGAAGAGGGATAAGTAGTAGCACAAGGAAGTAGTTGTCGTTGAACTTCCTCCTTCTCAATGCTAACGTGAATTGGGCAGGCAGGCGAGTGCTAGCCACGCTCCTTTCTCAGTTTGTACGCTGCGGACACGAGTCCGGTGCTCTGCGCCTTCATTCGGCCTCTTTAGTACCCATGTCGCTCTTTCATTCAGCCGGAGTCGAAGCGTCGTCTACTTCTCGCCCAGAGAGCACGGTGCCGGCAGCGAAATGCCCCAGCCGACTGCTTCTGCCGACACACGCCTGGTCTATGCACTTTCCCTCGCAGCGACATACAGCAGCACTTTCGGTCTTTCTTGTCCAAATGTAAAGGGAAAGATTCTCTGCTATGTCCCGCCCAGAGAACAGTTTTAGGTCAACCAGCACGCCCAGAGCTTGCCCTCGACGCGTGGAAACTTGTGTTTGCACCACATTCAAGTGGTAGCCGTCTTTCCTTTACAGGCTGCAGAACGCCGTCAGATCCCGGTGCTCTCTGCACCTGCCTTCTCAGTTCCAATACCGCCGCGCACAATACAGCTTTGCAGGAAGCAAACACGCGGATAGTCATGTCACTCAGAAGAACGTGCCAGGACGAAAAGATGTTCTTCCTTTCTCCTCGTCGCCCATATTGTGGTGCTGTATTAAAAGCCTTGGCCAGCGAAAGGCTAATCCAGCAAGTGTTTCTCACCTGATGCATTTCGCTGAGGGAGAGCTGAGGAAAATCCTTGCACAGCACACTGCGGATGCGTGCAGTACACATGCTGAAGAGAGCCACAGCTAAAAGCCATCGCTGGGCTTCAGTTCTGTCCAGACGGCAGAAGGCGAAGAACGAAGCAGCTGGGCACCGCGTTAACGTACTCAGTGGACCGAATTTCAAATGTCCAGCCAAGAGCTGCTTCACAAGCAGATTCAGCTGAGAATGCTCTGGATGGTTCACAAAGTAAGGCGTAGCCGTTGCACTCTATCACACTATCAGGCCAGAAGAAGTTTCTTACACCTTCAATGCTGCAGAGTCCATGCAGCTGGAGCACACGCAGTAGGACGCGTCCAGATAGACGGCGTTCTTCAAGTACCCCCCTCCTCCAAGCAGCCTTGAAACTGAGCACAACACACTGCGGCTCGGGAGCTTCCTTCTCAGATAGACGTGCCGTCACGTTATTCACTCTCGCAGCTCCGTTGCCCACTTGCAGCAGCTGCTACCAAAGCAAAATGCTCCAGAAGTAAAAAGCACTGCTGAGCAAACCTTTTCCTTTGCCTCACGTAAAGCACTGTAAACTGTCCGCTGCACTCTTTATTTCCATTCTCCGCTGCATCTACCACTGTCATCTCTGCATCTCGAAGCATAAAGCTCGGCACAATTCTTCCCAGGGAAAGCTGGAAGAGAAATAGGTAGCAGCACAAGTAGCTGCAAGTGGAACTTTCTGTTTTCAACTGCTAACGTGAATCCGCAAAGAAGCGAGCGGCAGCCACGCTTCTTCTTGCAGCCTGTGCGATGCGCACACCAGCTCGGTGCTCTGCGCCCTCATTCGTATGCTCTTCGTACCATGTCGCGCTTTTCATTCTGCCGGAGTCGAAGCGTCGTCTACTTCTCGCCCGGAGAGCACGGTGCCGGAAGAGAAATGCCCCAGCCGACTGCCCTTCCGAAACACACCAGGGCTATGCACTTTTCTCGCAGCGACATACAGCAGCACTTTCGGTCTTTTCTTGTCGTCCAAATGTAAAGGGAAAGATTCTCAGCAATGTCGGGCACAGAGAACAGTTTTAGGTCAACAAGCACGCCCAGAGCTTGCCCGCGACTCGTGGAAACTTGTGTTTGCACACATTCCAGTGGCAGCCCTCTTTCCTTTACAGCCTGCAGAGCGCCGTCAGATCGCGGTGCTCTCTGCACCTGCCTTCTCCCTTTCAAGTACCACTGCGCAGAATATAGCCTTGCAGGAAGCAATGACGCGGATAGTCGTCTCGCAGAGAAGAACGTGCAAAGACGAAAAGATGTTCTTCTTTGCTCCTCCTCGTCGCCCAGATTGTGGTGCTGTACTGAAAGCCATGGCCAGCGAAAGGCTAATCCAGCAAGTGTTTCTCACCTGATGCATTTCGCTGAGGGAGAGCTGAGGAAAATCCTTGCACAGCACACTGCGGATGCGTGCAGTACACATGCTGAAGAGCGGCAAAACTCAAAGCCATCGCTGGGCTTCAGTTCTGTCCAGACGGCAGAAGGCGAAGAACGAAGCAGCTGGGCACCGCGTTAACGTACTCAGTGGACCGAATTTCAAATGTCCAGCCAAAAGCTGCTTCATAAGCAGATTCAGCTGAGAATGCTCTGGCTGCTTCACAAAGTAAGGCGCAGCCGTTTCCATTCATCACACTACCTGGCCAGAAGCAGTATCCTACACCTTCAATGCTGCAGCGTCCATGCAGCTGGAGCACACGCAGTAGGACGCGTCGAGATAGAAGGCGGTCTTCAAGTACCCCCTTCTCCAAGCAGCCTTGAAACTGAGCACAACACACTGCGGCTCGGGAGCTTCCTTCTCAGATAGACGTGCCGTCACGTTATTCACTCTCGCAGCACAATTCTTCCCAGGGAAAGCTGGAAGAGAAATAGGTAGCAGCACAAGTAGCTGCAAGTGGAACTTTTGTTTTCAACTGCTAACGTGAATCCGCAAAGAAGCGAGCGGCAGCCACGCTTCTTCTTGCAGCCTGTGCGATGCGCACACCAGCTCGGTGCTCTGCGCCCTCATTCGTATGCTCTTCGTACCATGTCGCGCTTTTCATTCTGCCGGAGTCGAAGCGTCGTCTACTTCTCGCCTGAGAGCACGGTGCCGGCAGAGAAACGCTCCGGGCTTCTGCCTCTGCCGAAACACGCCTGGGCTATCCCTCTCAGCGTTAAGTAGCACAAAATGCTGTCTGCGTTGTGGTCTTAATCTTAAGGGAAAGATTCTCGGCTTCGGCTAGCACAGAGAACTTTGCTGGGACAATACATGTGTTTTATTATCCTTTCTCGCAAGAAGACTATGGTGCTTCTTTGGAACTGTTGGCCAGTGTAAGGCTAATCCAGCAAGTGCTTCTCTCCTGACACATTTCTCTGAGCGAGAGCTTCGGCGGACAGTTGGGCTCTGCGAAGCAGAAAGTCTGTGCTTGCACGTAGCGCTGAGGAGAATCTGTGCACAGCGCGCTCTGGATGCGTGCAGTACACACACTAAAGAGAGCCAAAGCTCAATGTCTCAGTTCTGTCCAGCGCCGGAAATTGAGAAGAACGCAGCCCCAGAGCTCTGGGCTGGAGTGTGCGATGGTTATGAGCTGTGCCGCTCTTCTGCACGCATCCATAGTGTACAGTGCAAGGATTTTCCTCAGCTCTCGCTCAGCGAAATGCATTAGAAGGGAAGCACATGCTAGATTAGCCATTCGTTAGCCCACGCTTTCAGTAGAGCACCACAATCTGGGCGACGAGGAAAAGCAAAGAAGAACATCTTTTCGTCTTTGCACGATCTTCTCTGCGAGACATCTCTCCACGTCTTTGCTTCCTGCAAGGCTGTAAGGTGCGCGGTGGTACTTGGAAGGGAGAAGGCAGGTGCAGAGAGCACCGCGATCTGACGGCGCTCTGCAGGCTTAAATGAAAGAAAGCTACCACTTGAATATGGTGCAAATACCAATTTCCACGCGTCGCGGGTAAGCTCCGGGTAAGCTTGGTGACCTAAAACTGGGCGCTGAGTGAGACGTAACCGAGAATCTTTCCCTTTGCATTCCGGCTCCAACGCAAACAGAATGTGATGCTACTTAGCGCTGCGAAGGAAAGTGCATAGCCCTGGTGTGTTTGGGAAGAATCAGCAGCCTGGAGCGTTTTTCTGGAGCCTTTCTCCGCTGGCACCGTGCTCTCTGGGCGAGAAGTAGACGACGCTTCGACTCCGGCAGAATGAAAGCGCGACATGGTACGAAGAGCATTAAAGAATGAGGGCAGAGCACCGAGCTGGTGTGTGCATCGCACAGGCTGCAAGAGGAAGCCTGGCTGTCACTCGCTTGTTTCCGGATTCACGTTAGCGTTTTAAAACAGAAAGTTCCACTTGCAGCTACTTGTGCTGCTGCCTATTTCTCTTCCAGCGTTCCCTGGGAGGAATTGTGCCGAGCTTTATGCTTCGAGATGCAGAGATAACAGTGGTAGATGCGGCGGAGAATGGAAATACAGAGCACAGCGGACAGTTTATGGTGCTTTACGTGAGGCAAGGGAAAGTGCAGCCCGGCAGTGCTTTTTACTTCTGGAGCATTTTGCTTTGGTAGCAGCTGCTGCAAGTGGGCAACGGAGCTGCGAGAGTGAATAACGTGACGGCACGTCTATCTGAGAAGGAAGCTCCCGAGCCGCAGTGTGTTGTGCTCAGTTTCAAGGCTGCTTGGAGGAGGGGGGTACTTGAAGAACGCCGTCTATCTGGACGCGTCCTACTGCGTGTGCTCCAGCTGCATGGACGCTGCAGCATTGAAGGTGTAGGATACTGCTTCTGGCCAGGTAGTGTGATGAATGGAAACGGCTGCGCCTTACTTTGTGAAGCAGCCAGAGCATTCTCAGCTGAATCTGCTTATGAAGCAGCTTTTGGCTGGACATTTGAAATTCGGTCCACTGAGTACGTTAACGCGGTGCCCAGTTGCTTCGTTCTTTGCCTTCTGCGGTCTGGACAAAACTGAAGCCCAGCGATGGCTTTGCGTTTTGGCGCTCTTCAGCGCGAACACTGCACGCATCCACAGTGTGCTGTGCACGGATTTTCCTCAGCTCGACGTACAATCATTTTCTTGCTGTTTCCAGAGTCTAAACTCTTCGTGAAACTCTCGCTCAGCGAGATGCGTCAGGAATGAGGCACTTGCTGGATGAGCTTTTCGCTAGCCAAGACTTTCAATACAGCACCACAATTCAGGCAAGAAGCAGGAGAAAGGAAGATCATCCTTTCGTCCTTCCACGTTCTTCTCTGCGAGATGACTACCCGTGTCTTTGCTTCCTGCAAGGCTGTAAGAGGCGCGGTAGTACTTAGAACTGAGAAGGCAGGTGCAGAGAGCACGGCGGTCTGACGGTGCTCTGCAGGCTGTAAAGGAAAGACGGCAGCCACTTGAATGTGGTGCAAACACAAGTTTCCACGCGTCGAGGGCAAGCTCTGGGCGTGCTGGTTGACCTAAAACTGTTCTCTGGGCGGGACATAGCAGAGAATCTTTCCCTTTACATTTGGACGACAAGAAAGACCGAAAGTGCTGCTGTATGTCGCTGCGAGGGAAAGTGCATAGACCAGGCGTGTGTCGGCAGAAGCAGTCGGCTGGGGCATTTCGCTGCCGGCACCGTGCTCTCTGGGCGAGAAGTAGACGACGCTTCGACTCCGGCTGAATGAAAGAGCGACATGGGTACTAAAGAGGCCGAACGAAGGCGCAGAGCACCGGACTCGTGTCCGCAGCGTACAAACTGAGAAAGGAGCGTGGCTAGCACTCGCCTGCCTGCCCAATTCACGTTAGCATTGAGAAGGAGGAAGTTCAACGACAACTACTTCCTTGTGCTACTACTTATCCTTCTTCCAACCATCCTTGGAAACTTTGGCGCTTAACTTTAGGCTTCGAGATGCAGCAAACACAGTGGTCGCTTCCAAGGAGAGGGGAAGTAGAGAGTGCAGCGGGGAGTTTAGGTGGCTTTACGTAAGGCAAGGGGAAGGTGCAGCCCAGCATTGGCTTTTTCTTCTAGTTCTTTTCTTCAGGAGAGCAGCTAGCAAGCAGGCTGCGAGAGGCAACAATGGGATGGCTCGTCTGTCGGAGAAGCCGCAGTCTACAGTGCTGCAGACTGCTGTGCACAGTTTTAATGCTGCTGTAAGTACACGGTACTTTTGGAACGTCTTCTCTCCTGACTCTCCCATCTCTGGGAGCTCTAGCTGCTTGAACCTGGCCACACTGAAGGTGTGTGGACGTGGTCGCGCTGCGAGTATCAAGTCTTCCAGAGAAGAGGGATAGTCAAGAAATGCTTTCTCACCTGGCCTATCTCTCAGTCCGAACTGTGGCTGCAAACGCTGCGCTGCAAGGGTGGACTTACCCACTTGGAGAGAATGTGATGATGCTCTAGATATAGTTGCGAAGGAAAGTGCTGCTCACTGGAATGTTTCGCCTAGTTCACAGACTTTAAAAGGACTAGGAAGGCCAACGCCTTGTTTTAGCACTTGTTCTCTGCGTGCAGCTGCTGGATGTTTGGAAGGGCTTTGGGATCCGCCAGAGGTGGAGGGTACGATGCTACAGAGAGCTTGAAGGAAAGCGCCTATCTCCAGGGCCTTTGATGCAGTTCAGCGGGTGCGAGTGGCATGTTGAGCATGTTCATGATGGCACAGAAAAGGTTCTGAAAGAAAGAGGCCGTGCTGAAACTGCCTTTACTTTTGCCGCTTGGAAACTGCTCAGCCAACAATGAAAAGATTCGTCTTGCTTCCCCGCTACGCGCAGGGTTACATCCTTTTATGTCTCCAAGAGGCAGGATGCACAGCAGAGCTCTTCCACCAACTGCTTCCACACGACTGGGGCCGCGCCAGCCAAGCGCTTTTTGCCGGGCACTGTCAGCGCTCATGGAAACAACCACACGACGGCGCTGCAGACTTGCAAAAGAAGGCCAAGCACCTGGCCCAGCTCGAAACCACCCCAAGGGCAGACAGAGGCAACTTGCAAACGGCCCTGCACTCAAAGCAACGGTGTCAGGACAAAAAGGTTGCCCTCATCTTCCCCTTCCAAGAGCACACTCTTCTTTACACCACACCTCTTTGGCCCATACAAATCTTTTCCCTCTCGCAGATTCCGCCCACCAACTTGAAACCATCTGGCAAAAACAGGGCTCAAAACAGTGCCAGCTGAGGAAGATCTTGCTGCCTACAACTTCACCTGCACCCCTCAAACTAGCAGCACACACGCTGTTCTCAGCACTCTCCTTCTCAGCTCTAGGTACCATCCTAAGCCTTCCCTCTCCCAGAGTCAGGATCCAAAGGCAACGGCACCAGGGACTGCTCACACACTGAAGGCACCAGGACAAATAGCTTAAGAGCTTGGCCTTTGCATTCCCACTGACAGCTCAACAGCTCGAACCCAGAGAGAGCTCTGCCTGTTGGGAAAAGCCTTTAAAATCCCTAGGAGTACCTGATGTGCACATCCAAACCTGCCTTCCTTGCCAAAGAGAGCAACTACAAGCCCATCTCCAAAGAAACGGCATCCCCTCCTCCAAAATACAACACATCCAGCGACTGATCCGCCTCCAGTATTGAATATGTCCAACAATTGCCCCCACACGCACAGGGGCCAGAAGAGAAATGTCTTGCTGGACTATTCCTCCCCACAGTACCTTAACATCTGCTCCAGCAACACTGGCACTATGTCCTTGCCTTCCCAAGGAAAGGCACTCCGAGTCTCTTGGCCTTGCCTTGTCTAGTTCTTCTTAAGGTACCCTTGCTCTGCTTCCTTTGCCTACGTCTGCCTTGCCTCGCACTGCCTACAACTTGCTGGCTTTGCTTTGCCCGGCCTACCACTCTTTCCCTTGCCTTCCATGCAGGCAAGGCGCTGCAAACCGAGTGCAGGCAATTGTGGGCAAGTCAAGGGAGAGGTAGGCAAGGCCAGAGCAGTGAGGGGAAAGCAAATGGAGTGGTAGACAAGAGAAGATCCAGAAGTTAGAGGCAAGGCTGGCTGTAGGAAGGAAGGGCCACTGATGGGAAGGCCAGGCAGAAACAGGAAGGGCTCAGCAAGCCAAGGCCCTGGAGGAAAACAGTAGGCAGGTCATGTGCTGGGCATGGCCGTGCAAAGGAATGCAAGGCTCCAGAGGGCTAGCAGGGCAAGGCAAGGCAACTGTTGTGTTGCCAAGGCAAGGCCAGGCAAGGCAGGTGAGAAGTACATTCAAGGACTGCTGGTACACAAAAGTGGCCAGGACCAAGTGCTCTGTGTGGCCTTGATCCCGCGTGGGTCATCTCTCCTCTGTACCTAAAAGACTTGAGCTACCTGCTTTCCCTTGTATGCAAAAGAACTCTCTTTCTGGTCCCCGAGCTCAAGGGCAAAATGTGAATTGCCCCTCCAAGGTTCAAGACACGCAAGGATTGCTCCCAGACAAAGGCTGCCCACAGAGATGAGTGTGGCAACATGCGTCCTCCCCTGGTCTTCCTCTCATGGGATCCTGAAACACCGGAGATGCTTGAGAGCTTTGAGATTCCTCGGAGGAGCAGAAAGGGCAGGGCAAGGCCCAGAAATGTCATTGAAAAGGGGTGTTGAATTCCAGGTGGGGGAGGGGTGAGCAAGGTCATGCAAGGCAAGGGAGGGGTTCAAGGGCAAGGCAAGGCAAGTGGTGGCTTTGCGAGGCGAGGCAAGGCAATGAGGGTCCTAGAAGGAAAAGGAAAGGTGAGGCCAGACCTAGACGAATGTGAAAGGAAGTCAGGTGGGGGATGGGTGAGCAAGTCAGTGCAAGGCAGGGGAGAAAAGGCAGGTTGAGGGAAGGCTACAGAGGGGGCAGCAAGGAAATGCAAGGCATGGGGAAGCATGCGAGGAGTGGGTGCTGCCAGCCGGTGGGGATGGCAGGGGCGGGGCCACTGCAAGTAGCATGGTGGGGATGTGGAGGGGGTGTTAGTATGCGGGAGGTGTGTGTGTGTGTGTGTGCAGTGGAGTGCAGGGTAAGTGCAGGTGTGTGTGTGCGTATACGGGGGTTTTGTGCCAGGTGCTGTGCCGGGGAGAGCCGTTCCACCGCAAGGAAGGTGTGGGAGTGAAAGGAGTAAGATAGATGTGTCTTTACAAAGAGACCGTGTGAATCTCTCCTTAGACAAGGCTAGGAATTTACAGGGGGGGAAGTAACAGAAGAAAGTATTCGTTCTAGAAACTGTTACTAATCAACAGAGACTGTTGCTCAGCCAAGGCCCTGCTAAATTCCTGAACCTAGAGCAAGGCAGCAAAGACTTCCCAGCATTAGGAATAGTTTGGTTTTCTTCCTTTTCCATTCCAAAAGGGGACTGCATATTAGAGGGGGGCGTAGAGTAGGCAGTTCCGGAAGTCTGTAATTCCCGAGTACCTCAGAGGGTGCTGTTGCCAGGAACTTAACATCAGAAGGGGGCTGCTTCCTGCAATCATTTGAGAGACTCCATGGCAAAAGCCCCATGGCCTCTCCCTGGAGTTGAAGAATGTTACAGGACTCCTCTGTCTCCTTTTTGGTGGATGAAGAAACTCAGAAAGCCACACTTCTGCCAGAACTCTCCAAGATGCCCCCTTTGCTCCCCGTGACTCCATCACTGCCCAGGAAGCTGTCTTTTCTACCACAGCAGTTTGACATACAGTTAAAAGTCGTGTGGCAGAGAAAAAAGGCAAGAATTGGTTTCCAAGGGATGGCAAACAAGAGATACCAGAACCTTTGGCCCTACCAATATTAAAGCAACTCCATTAAGAGAGTTCTTGCACTTCCTGAGGATTGGCAGAAGCCTATCTCATGATGTATGTTGCTGGGGGTCTTTTTAGACTGGCAAAAGGAGCTGTTGAAGGTTGCTTGATCTGTGCTAAAGCCAACAGCCAAGTTACAAAGTAACTTGCTAGAGGAGGGAGGCCTTGGGCTGCATGGCCCTTCCAAAGATGCCAGGTGGATTTTCCGGAGATGCCCCAAGTGGCAAGGCTTAATATCTTCTGGTAATCGTATGTCAGCTAGCAAGGTGGCCAGAAGTATTTCCAACTACTTCAGTAATGACAGGATCAGTTCTTAAGGCATTTTTGGAACAAATCATTCCAAGATACAGCATTGTAGAAGCAATAGATTCAGATAGGGGAACTCATTTTGCAGGAAAGATCCTTCAAGGGGTTTTGGCTTCTTTAGGAACACAATGGAACCTCCATAGGCCCTGGCACCCCCAGAGCTCGGCTCGGGTAGAAAACAATGAAGAGAGAAATAAACACCTTTTGAAGCTGGTAATAGAAACCAAGATGCCATGGGTAGGGCTTTGGACATTGGCTTTGGTGAGAATGAGGGCCCAACCCAGAAGAGAGATTCAGTTATCTCCCTTTCAATCGTTGTTTGCAATTGCCCTCCTGGTAAGTCTCCACCCAGTGGGGGGGGGTAGAGGCAAGTGATGCATTTTTAAAACCATCTGTGGCCAGGATCCTGCTTCTTGTGAAACCCCTTCAACAGGAAACTCAGCTGGCGCAAGCCCGGCCTTTGGACTTTGCTGCTTTTAACATCCAACCAGGAGATTGAGTCCTAATTAAGGAGTAGAAAGAAGCGCCAGTGCTGGTGAAATGGCGTGGCCCATTCCAAGTGTCACTGACGACAGAAAACAGCCGTCAAGTAAGCTGAACACAGGTGAACCCGTCACTCTCGGGTCAAGGTCTCTGAAGCCTCGGAGATTTGCACATCTCAGCTGGAGGAGAAGGCCGGGAGGCCGTGACTGACACTCTGCAGGAGTGGGCCGGAGCAGTAGGCAGTGCTTCGACATCGGAAGAAGCCCCGCAGTCCTACCTTCAGACCGTCTGCTGAAATAGACTGTATAGGCATCCCTCCTCTAGAATCTCCACTCACTTGGGGGCTAATACTTGTGGCCATTTTGTTACGTTAAGTGGTTTCTGTGTCTTCAATTGCCACAGGTGCTGCAGAAGACAACGGGAAAATTAGACTAGCTAATTAGATGACACTATTAAAACATTTTCCTTACTAATTCTACTTTGATATGGTTAGCTGAGTTTAGGCCAGGAGTGGGAGAATCAATTTGCAGCCTTAGGAGAAGAAGTAGCAAAAGTTTTTAACCTTAGCAATTGCTGGCTCTGTGGAAGGCCAGGAGGATCTGAAGAGTGGCCATAGTTGGCTAGCCGAGCTGAACCTAAATGGTGGGTCAATGTGAGGGCCACAGTGGGATGGGATTTGGGGCCAAAGAAGGAAGTTCACGGCCACTTCATTCTTCTCCAACAGGCACTTATTGCCTAATAGGATAGGGCGTGTCTATGTAGGAAAAGGCAATTGTCAATTGACTTTCCCTCTGGGCTTGAACAACTGGGTTTGGACCCCCAATTGCCCTCCTTCCAATTGTTCCAAATATCAAGGCAAATGCAATCAAATACCTGTTCGGCTCACTAACAGTAGCTGCGTAAGGCGTTCTTATCACACTTACCAAAAATATTTGGAAGCCTGTAAAGCAATGGGGAGGGACAAGGGGTTTTTTTGACCACCTGTTTTTGAGCAGTCCCCACAAAAATTCCACAAGTAGAAGACATGTTGTTTGTGATTATCAGTGGGAATGGCCACACCGGATTGGAACTCAAAGCCTTTTAGTGAGTTCTGCTCCAAATCCAACCAAGCAGCTTGCAGATGTAAATGTAGGTGGGAACCCTGTGCGGGAGCTTGGAAATGCAAATGCTGGGACCCTTATGGTGGGGCAACTCTTGTTGGAGGACCGTTAGGCCCGGGAATCCTGCTGTATTTTGAGCCACCAATTGATGACCATGGGTAGGTTCCTTTGCTAATGGAACACGGGCTTTGAAAGGACAGTATTGGATTTGTGGCCAACATGCTTAGCTCAGGTTACCTCCAAACTGGTCAGGGATATGGTATATTTAGTAGACTGTTGTTCTTTTTGCTACTACAAGTTCTGGGAAATCGCTTAGGAATCAAAATCTGTGATGATTTAATTAGAGAAAAGCAGTCAGCTGATGCAGCCCTGGCTGGAGGGAGCACCCCAAAACGGGGAAATGATGAACGGCCAACAGAACAAGTTACCCAACACGATGGACCAGCCCCTTGGAAACCTAAGGAATTAATCCCAGATGCCTGGGAACCCATTTATCATTTGAAGGAGATAATTAGGTTACAAGCTGTCTCGGAAATAATTACCAACCAGCCAGCCACAGCGCTTGACCTTTTTGCTGAGCAACCCACTTAAATGAGGAAAGCGGTATTTCAACATTGGATGGTATTAGATTATCTGTTGGCAGAAGAAGGAGGAGTTTGTGGGAAATTAAATGACTCGAGCTGCTGTTTGCAAGCAGATGACAGCGGAAAAGTGGTCAAACAAATAACAAAGGAAATAACGTCAGCTCGTGGACCTGTCCAAATGTTGAAAGGATGGGAATGGGACATATTTTCATAGTTAACTGGCCAGCTATGGGCTAAATGAATACGATTTCTCCTCTTATATGCTATCGCAATTCTCATCTTTTTACCATGCGTGACACCATGCTGGCTGCAGCTCTTTCAGCAGGTGCTCAAGGGGATGCCGCTAGCAGCCATGCCTACCTGATCCAGAAATGACTACAAAAGGACAGAAAAGAATGTCACTGCAAATAATAGCAAAACCCAAGAAGACTCCAGAAGAAAAAATTAAATCCATGGTAATTAAGGTTTGTAAAGACAAATACAGAGCAAATAAAAAGAGGAGGGATTAAAAGGAATGAGATGGATGAGTCTTTACAAAGAGACCGTGTGAATCGGCCTGTAGACAAGGCTAGGAAGTTATGGCTAGTGAAGTAACAGAAGAAACTAGGAGTTCTCTAGAACTGTTACTAATCATCAGAGACTGTTGATTAATCAAGGCCGTGTTAAATTCCTGAACCTAGAGCAAGGCAACAAAGACTTAAGAGCATTAGGAATGGGGTTCTTTTCTTTCTTCTCGATGCCAAGAGGGGGGTGCATATTAGAGGGGGGCGCATAGAGTAGGCAGTTCCGGAAGTCTGTATCTCCCGAATACCTCAGCCAGTGGGGAAAAGGAAGAGGGTGCTGTGGCCGGGAACTTGGCATCAAAAGGGGGCTGCATCCCGCAACCGTTTGACAGACGCCATGGGAAAAGCCCCATGGACTCTCCCTGTAGTCGAAGAATGTTGCAGGACTCCTCTGTCTCCTTTTCGGATATAAACCTCAGGCATCGTGGATTAATTTTCCCTAACGGCAGCGACCTGCCGCGTGGTCTCCGTGCTCCTCTCCAGCCCCCCGGGACGTGTAAAATAGTTCCCAGCGGCTCCCACCGCGCGTTGCAGACGGCTGCGCGGCCCCGGGGCTGCCCGCAGTGCTCCCCTGCCCCGCCAGGGCTGCCCGCGGGCTGCGGAGCCGCCTCGCCACCGGCGCGGCCAGGGCCGGGGCCCTTCTCGACAGCAGCCGAGGGGCTGCGGAGCGGGCGGCTGCCGGACGATCAGCTATTTTATGCCGCGCGGTGCTGCCGCCTCCATCTAGCTCTCCATCACGCCGCCGCCCGCCGCCCGCCTGGCGCGCTCACGCTCGGCCGCGCTCGCCGCCCGCCCAGCCTCGCCGGAAGCTCTCCCGCCCGTGCTGTGCCCCGGCTCCGCCGGCAGCTCGGCAGGGCCCGGCCGCACGCGTGCTGCGTGGCTCGGAGCAGCCGCGTTGCGCCGCAGGCGACGGGGAAGGCGGGGCGGGCCGGCGCCATCGTGGTAGCGCGAGGAGAGGAGCGCCCGGGCGGGGCGGCGAGCGGCGCGGCGGTGAGCGCTTCTGCTTCCTGTCGCTCGGCGGCCGCCCACGGCAGGTGCCGTGTGACCCCGCGGAGCGGCGGGGCCGGCCGGGCGGTGCGCGGCGAGGCTTTCGGCCAGCGGCGACCACAGCGAGAGGCTGCTGGCACTGCCCGTGCCGGTGGAGAGAGCGGGGATCCGAGGCCGGCCTTCCCCGGGCGACGAGGGGAGGCCGCCTTTGCCGCGCTGCCCTCCGTGCAGCATGTGGCCGATTCCGGCGAACCCGGGGTCTCCGCAGCGGCGCGGGCGGGAGGGAGTGGGGAGCGCGCTCGGTGCCGTGCCGGCCGCTCCCGGCCAGCGCTGCGCTGCGCCGAGGCGTTTTCCCGCCCGTCCTGGGAAGGACATAAGCGACACCGTAGTTGGAGCTTAGCTGTCAGGGGGAACAACTTCTCTCTGTGAAAAACGAAGTTCACTCTCCTGTGAGAATTTAAAGGGGTTTAATATAAAGACAATAAGAGACACATCAAATAAAGCAACGGGGTAACAGCCAGTTGCCTTGGCGCTCTGCCAAGAGCACACCTGATGCCAGAGGTCAGTCCTTTTTATACCGTTTTTAACTGTCTGTTCTTTATTCATATTAAAACTTTTCCTGGAGCTGTTCTGCATGGCCACTCCTTGGTTCCGCCTTTTTAGAGCGTGCCTAGTCTTCTGCCTTGTGGTTTTATTTCTCTTGATTCTTGGGGTTGGGCCCGCTAGGCAAGAGTCGATGGTAGGGTGGATTTCTTAATTCTCCAGACAGTCAGGGCTGATTGCAGCTTTGGGCCTCTTCGTCTCTCCGGGCAGAGTGGTGATAAAATCTCCCGGACTCTCCTGGCCGCCCGTTCTCCGGGCGGAGTAGCCTTTGGGCCCTTTTGCTCCCTAGACAAAGTGTTGATTAGCAGCTTTTCGGGCCTCATCCTCTGTTCGTTTGGAGGTTATCTTACGTGCTCACACTTGCTAACATTCTTGCTAAAAAGAGAGAAAACTACATCCACACAGCAGAAAGCATTTCTAACGTTATATAATATCTACTTTATACTTTGCGAGAAGCTAATATAATATATGTTTATAACAATCCCCCCTTTTCTATTTTATAAATCATTTGGCTTGAGCAATAATTCTTTTTGCTTGGCTTCTAATGTCTGTTCGTTCTTTTCACAGATCAATTTGGCTTCTTCAAGAGGGTCTTTTGTATCACTTTGTCTTTTTAATACCATAATTTTTTGTGCTGTTCCAGACATAGCCAACTTTGGGTCAGTAGGCATTGCCACAACTTGCATGCCTTGAACTATGCTGGTGATTAGCCGAATAAAGCAGGGGATCAAGCAAGGGAGAAATATTAGACTAGCTGTAGCACATAAGAGGAAGAAACCTAGCTTCTTCCACCATTCTTTCCCCAATATGCCATCCCACCAGTTAGCAGACATCATTGATTCCCATTTTTGGACTGGTACATGGGCTATTTTTCTGATTTGGTTGGCCATATCTAGAACGGCATCCCCATTGTCATCAATTTTTAAACAACAGTCCGATGTATTGAACTTCCTGCACACACCGCCTTCTTCGGCCAGTAAATAGTCTAAAGCCAGCCTATTTTGATGTATTGCAGCTCTGGTTTGGCGTTGCTGGCTGACTATTAATTCCATAGCCCCAGCTGTTTCATTGGTTATGATTTCTACAAGAGCTTGGAGTCTGATGATACGATTCAGCATGTAAATTGGGGTCTGATATCCCCAACTTCCATCTTGTGCTTAGGTAGCTGGCCCATCTGTTTCTAATATTCGTTCAGGGGGCCATTCCTCATCTTTCCATTTTTGGAATCCTCCAATTAAATCTCTTTTCTTTCTTTTGAAGTCTTCATAGAGAGGTATACCTAATTGATCTCCCACTGGTTCTGGGAAAAGGAAAAACCCTGGTTGAATGATTCTTAGTGTACAACTCCCTTTCCAATGTGAAGGGAGTCTTGGGGATGCCCTTTTCCCACATATCCAAAAGAAGCCATCTGGTGCTTTCCAATAATCACCTTCTTGTTGATTTATATTCTCCCCAAATTTGGCTATTTCTGGGATTCCAAAATAAGGATTTTTCCTCGTGTCATTACACTGAAAGAGTCCAACTTCATGATCATATACACAGTCTTTTCCTTTTTTCTGGGCTCAATACCAAGTTGGTTTTTCTGGGACCCACCACCTTGAAGTTTTGTTACTCACTTTATAGCTTTTACAGGGAGTGTTTCCTACTTCATTAAGAAAGTTTATCCCAGTTTGCCAGAGGCATTCTTCCCCTATCACTGTTGAACTTAAAATCCACCCCTCAGGTCGGTTCCCCCCTCTTATATTTGTCCGGTTCCATTTAAGGAGTTCTACCGGGCCTACGCTGCTACCTTTCCGTGGCCATTCTTCTGTCATTAAAGCTCCTCCACAGACCCAACAGTTGGTTATGTTAAGTTCTTTACCTATCCTCTCCCCCAATTCCACAAACAGGTTTTTTCCTAACCTTGGGGTTTTTTCCTCTTTGTTGTTTGAGCTTTGCATACAGGTCCTGGCGTGGTGAGGTGAATATAGGGCGAGGTTGCTGTGCTGGCTTTGTATCTTTACTTACCACTTGCTCTTTTACCAAATCTTGGACTGTTCCCCTGGTGGCAGCTGTGGAGCAAATCTATTTTTCTCCTTTTGGACAATTGCTTCTTAGTCTGTTTCCACTTGTTCCTAAATTTTCTGTAATCCAATATTTTTCTCCTTTATGCATGCAAATACCTAATTTGGATGAGTCATAACAGTGACTGTTGGTATGGGTATGAGTAATAAGAAAGAAGCCCCGGTGTCTTTCCATGTAGAGCTTTCGATAGCATTTGTAACATGGTCTTGCCGGTGTCCCAAAAGGGACCAGGAGAAGTGACAAAAGAAGGAATAACAGAGGTCCGGCATGGCTTATACTCCCACCTCCCTTGCCTATGAGGTTGCAACCCATAGCAGGTGTATTGGATCTTCTCGGTGGCGAGTACAGTGGCCGACCCGGTCTTGCCCTCTATTTCCTTGTCACTTCCTTTGTAGCTTTTAGGCAAATTTCTTTTGGCACCTTTTTAACTGTAGTATCTTATCGTATCTTAGGTGTTTCCCATTCAACAGGCACTAGTAATTCCCATCTGCAGAGCAAAGTTATTGCTTTTGTTGCTTATGATTTTGTCTGGATAGGGGGTTGATTTTGTGCTTGACACCCTTTACAACTAGGGTGTCGACGGTGTGAAATGCCAATTTCCCTCTAGATTAATTACTTATATTTGACGTGGTTGGCATGCCCCGTGTTAGAATGATTCAAACAGGGTATATGATGTGGCACTGATGGAAGTTGTGATTCTCCCCCTTCTTAATACAAATCACAGGCTAGAATCAGGACATGAGAGTTCCCTGTTTGATCCAGTCCCAACCCTTCCTGTTTGAAGTGAGAATATTCTTCTCCACGATGTCCCAGAATTTGTCCAGGGGCCACTGATATAAATTTGGCTTTTACTTCTCAGTTAGGTGTGATTCTTTGCATATCCCTTGGATTATTTAGATTGTTCTAGCTCATTGCCACCTGGTCTCCGTTTAAGAATCAATTTGGTATCACCTGGTTTGGATATTACAGTCCACTCTTCAGGTTCTTTTACAGGTCCTTTGATTCTGCTGGCATGGATCTACCCTCGTTCCTTGGTCTGGATTGCGGCCTCAGTCATCAGCAGTACCTGAAAAGGACCCTCCCATTGTGGAGTCAAAGATTGTTCTTTCCATGTTTTTACTAGTACCCATTCCCCTGAATGGATATTATGAATTTTGAACTCCAAAGCTGTGGTTTGAGGGATCATTCCTTTCAGCCGCAAATTTTCAAGTGTTCTGGCAATTGCGGTGACATATTTTTTGACACTTACTTCTCCTACTTCATAAGTGGCTGTTTCATGTTGAGCAGTAAGGAAGGGTAATCCGAACATCATCTCATAAGGAGACACTCCCAGGTCTGACCTGGGCTGTGTTCGGCCTCTCAACAGAGCCAAAGGTAAGCATTTTACCCATGACATTTGAGTTTCAATCATTAATTTTGTTAAAGTTTTTTTCAAAGTCTGGTTCACTCTTTCTACTTGGCCTGAACTTTGTGGGTGCCAGGGGGTATGTAATTCCCATTTTATTCCCAAGGCTTGAGTTATTTGTTGTAAGACTTTGGATGTAAAATGTGTTCTTCTATCTGAGTTTATTTTATTAACCATTCCATATCTGGGAATAATTTGTTCCAGAAGGGTTTTGCATACTATGTTAGCTGTAGCTCTAGTAGCAGGAACTGCTTCTACCCAACAAGTTAGGTGGTCTGCTATTACTAATAGGAACTTCCATCTCTGTATTTGAGGAAGTTTAGTGAAATCTACTTGGATACTTTGGAATGGTCGCAGAGCTAACTCACGGCCTCCTAATGTTGTTTTTCTCATTATTTTCCTAGTCACTCTTTGGCAAGTTCTACAGTTCCCAGTTATTTGTTTTGCTACCCCAAAGATTCCAATACACCCATAATTTTTTAGAAAATGATCACACAAGCTAGCTTGAGTACCCCAATGAGTTTTTTGATGCATATCTTCTAATATTCTCTTAGTGAGTGGCTTATTAAGTAACTGTCTCCCATCAGGAAGTTTCCGTTTTCCAGATTGATCTTGTTCTCCCCCTATCTTAAATAATTCTTTTTCTTCTTCTTTACTAAATTTGGGGATTTCCAATTCTCCCCTTTCTGGGGTCAGGATTAACAGAATTGGTTCAGTCCCATTTTCTGCTGCATCTTTGGCTTCTTGGTCTGCTAGGTTATTCCCTCTTATTTCTGGGGTCATCCCTTCTTGGTGTCCTTTGATATGCACTACGGCTATTTCTTCAGGCAATTTTAATGCTTCCAACACTTCTGAAATCAGGCCTTCATGTATCAGTTCTTTCCCCTTTGAATTTAGTAAACCCCTTTCTTCCCAGATCTTTCCAAAGGTATGTACTTTGAATCAGTATAGACGGTCCCCTTTTTGTGTGCTAAATGCTCCAGTGCTCTCTTTAGAGCGTATAATTCACAAGACTGCGCCGACCAATTTGAAGGTAGTTTTCCTTTTTCGATGGCCTGCATATTTATCCCATCGACTAAGGCATATCTTGACATTCTTTTTCCTTGCAAGCATCTGGATGAACCATCCACATATATTCTTTCCTCTTCTAAGAGGGCTTGTTCAGCTAGATCTTCTCGAACTTTTGTTTGGTATTGAGTAATTTCTAAGCAATCATGTGCCAGGTCATCTTTTGGTTCTCCATACAGGAATTGGGCCGGATTGAGGCTTTTGCTTGCTTCTATAGTTAGATCATTACTGTCAATCAGAATTGCTTCATATTTTAATAGCCTGGAGTCTGTTAACCATTTTTCAGCTTTTTGATTTAGCACATTTCGGACCGCATGGGGTGTGTATACAATCAGTTTACTTCCAAAGGTGAGCTTACGGCTCTCCTCCACCAAAATAGCGGTAGCTGCTATGGCTTGAATGCATACTGGCCAGCCACGGCTTACTGGGTCCAATAGTTTAGCTAAATAAGCTATTGGTCTTCTCACCCCTCCCCATTCCCGGACTAATACACCATGAGCTACTCCATTTTCTGCATTCACATATAAATGAAAGGGTTTTTCTAGTGAGGGTAAGCTTAGGGCTGGTACCGAGGCTAGTTTCAACTTCAGTTTTTCTAATTTATTATCATCATCATCTTTGGTCCATTGTATATTGTCTCCCCCTGTTAATTTTTCATATAAAAATTTTACTGCTTGTGTATATCTTTCAATCCATAATCTGCAATATCCCAGTAGCCCCAGCAGTCTCCTAACCTCCTTTTTTGAAGAGGGAGGAGGGAGGGATAAAATCCCTGTAATTGTTTCAGGACTTAGTTGTCAGCTACCTTTGCTTATCAGGTGGCCGAGATATTTTACTTCTGATTCCACAAACTGTAATTTCCTTTTTGATGCCTTTAGTCCCTTTTTCCCAAGAAAATTTAGAAGCTTTATGGTAGCTCCTTTAACTTTCATTTCATCTTCTCCTGATATTAGAAGGTCATCTCCATATTGGATAAATTGTATTCCTGGGGGAGTGGGGAAGGTTTGTAGTATTTCTCCCAAGGCTTGCCCAAATAAATTTGGGGCCTCACAATAGCCCTGTGGCAGTTTAGTCCACCTCAACTGGTTCTTTTTCCCTGTGTTTGGATCTTCCCATTCAAAGGCAAAAATATTTCGGCTTTCCTCTGCCAGTGGGCAGGCCCAAAAGGCATTTTTAAGATCTACCACACTAAACCACTGATGTTGAGGTGGAATTTTGCTTAAAAGAGTGCAGGGATTAGGAACCATAGGGTAGCAGGCCCGTGTTCTTTTGTTTACTTCTCTTAAATCTTGCACTAATTTATAATTTCCATCAGATTTCTTTACTGGGAGAATAGGGCTATTATGAGGGGATTTACAAGGTTCTAGTGTCCCATCCTTTATTAATTCTTCTATCACTGGTTTTAAGCCTTTTCTCCCTTCTAAAGATATAGGGTACTGATGTACACAAATGGGACCTTCTTCTTTTTCAATTGTGACCCTTATGGGGTCAAGATCTAGTCCACCCCTATTCCCTTCCCTAGCCCAAACCTCTCTGTTAATTTTGCTTTCATCTTCTTGGCTAAGTTTAAACACTTTGGCCGTCATTTTCCCTTCTTCTGGTATGACTCCAATCCCCAGTTGGATTTGTAAATCCCTTCCCAATAAATTGCTGCCAGCCTCAGGAGCTAACAAAGCATCCCCTATCCCTATTTTTGTTTCCCCTTCAATAACCACATCTTTAATGACAGAGACCTTAAATCCTTCCCCCTTTGCTCCTGTTACTTTTACCATATCATTACTCCCTTTTGGAATATTCATCACACAAGTCTTTTCTGCCCCAGTGTCAACTATAAATTCCAATACTTCCTCTTCGGGGCCTACTTTTAAAGTTATCAAAGGCTCCAGATGGTATTTATCCCCCCAAAAATAGAGCCCATGATTTCCCTATTTTTCTTCTGTGCGTGTCTCTTGAAATCTTTTCAGATCCCTCCTCAGGTGGGGGCATTCTCTTTGATAATGCCCTTCTTCCTTGCAATAGAAACAGGCATCCCTGGGTTGTTCTTGGAATCTTGATTGTGCTGAGGTTTTATTTTTCTCTTTTCCACCATTTCTGAATCTGGAATGTTTAGGAGTGTTACCTGAGGGCTTTAGATTTTTTTTGGAAGGTACTCTCTCGCATAGTGGCTATCATGATCTTTGCTCCCACTTTGGCTTTTTCTTCATCCCTCCGGACATATATATCTTTTGAGCTTCCCTTACTAGGTCTTGTAATGGTTTCTCATACCAATCTTCTATTTTTTCCAATTTTTTTCTAATATCTGGCCAGGCATGAGTGACAAAGTGAACTCTTAGCAGGGCTTGCCCTGCTAGGGACTCCGGGTCTCTCCCAGAATATTGTTTCATATTCTTTCGGAGCCTCTCCAGCCACTCAGTCGGGGTTTCTTCCTTCCCTTGCTGCCCCTCAAAGGCCTTTCTGACATTTTGTCCTCAGAGTGCCCCCTCTTTTATTCCCTTGATTATCAAATTACAATAATCATTCATATGTCCCCTCCCAGCTTCATCATTTTGGTTCCAGTTAGGAGGTGTAATGGGCATTTTCTGATCCCCGGGTGGACCTTGTTGGTTTTCTTTTCCCCAAATTTTTATTCCAGCAATTCTAATCATTTCTCTTTCTTCTTGGGAGAATATTATTTTCATTATTGATTGCATTTCTTCCCAAGTGAAAATGTTGGGACCTAAGAACTGGTCCAACATTTCAGCTGTACCTATGGGGTCTTCTAATAATCCTTTAATTTCTTTTTTGAAATTCCTAACCTCTGTAGAGGTTAGAGGAGCACTCACAAAGCCGCTTCCCCCTCCTCCCGTAGGTACTTCTCTTAACGGAAAGAAATGAATTTCTCGGCTTCCCTCTGTTTGTTTAGCAATGGAGGGCTTGTTGGGCTGCCTCGGAGCCTTAATGGCACCTCCTGTATTCTGGGATGGTGCTCCTTCGTTAAGAAGAGGGTTGATTTGGGAAGAAAGCACCGAACTCCCCTGGGGAGGAGGGGCAGATTCAAAGTCTGGCGCTGAAGCTGAATATTCTGTGGTGCAGAGGGTGGGGGTGGGGTATGGCAGTGAAGCCAGATATTCCGGAGCACAGGAGGCGGGCACCGGGGCTAAAGCCGGGTTTCTCAAGGCAGGAGAGGTAGGGGCTGAAGCCGGGACGTGTGACCTTTCCCTTGATGCAATTGAGGGTGCTGGGATTCCCGAGATATATGGGAAGGGTGGGATCCCCGGCATGGGCGGGGGCAGGGCTCCCCCCCAGCTCCATTGGGGCGGGAGGGCTGCCGGGGGAAAGGCCCCCGGTGCGGGCGGAGGGGGGGCTGGCGGGGGAAGCCCCGGAGCCAGGGGGAGGAGGGCAGCTTCTGGTGCTGGCGGCGGAGGCAATACTTCTAAAGGGTCTCAGCCTTTTTTCTCTTCTGTTTGCTTTTCCTCTGCGGTTTCTGATATTTTGAAGACTTTGGTTCCCAGAGGTTTTGTAATTCCTGTCCAGCAAGAAGCATATTCTCTCTCCTCAGGGTGAGATGGCTCTTTTGAATTTACAAATACATTTAGAGCCTGGCAAATCCATGCCTCATCAGACCCGTATTTTGGCCAGTACACATGATCAGATCTGATTTCCTTTTTTACCCACTCTTTCATGCAGAATTGAATCATTTTTACTTTCTCTTTTCCTTTTGTAGAAGGATCAGTTTCCCAGTTTGCGAGTTTGACCCCGAGGGGACTGTCTCGGGGTATATCCTCTGGCACCCTTTTATAATTTGAACTTAATTTACTAGGTTGTTGTCCCATTTTCCCAGGAGTTCTCTATTACTCAAAATACCAATTTATCCCCCCCTTTGAAATACTAATTCATTCCTTTAAAACACCAATCTTCACTGCTGTAAAATACTACCCACCCTTTCACAGTACAAAAAACACCAAAAAATTTATTAGAGCCCACCTTCCCCAAAAACAAAGTTAACTTCGAATTACACAGTTTTTCATTCACACATTCACTCTTTTTTAATATTTGTTCACTCACTCATTCCTACTCACAACAGAATAATAAGGTACCTCTTTCAAGTCACTTGTTAGTATCCACCCATGGGTATGATATAATCCTTAGGATTCTGGGTGCTCTTGGATTTCCCTCAACCCAGCATTGCTAGCATCCAAACCCCAACCTCTCTTGGGGTACTTTTAGGCCCTGGGTGCTCTTGGAGTTTTCCTCAACCCAGCATATGGGGGGGTAGCTCCCACTTTGCAACCCCTTCTCTGGGACCCCGTCCCAGTCACCCCCGGAGATTCTTTCACTCCGCTTATCTCTCGCTTTGTCTCCTCGCTGGCCGCTGTTCTCGTGAACAAGACGGAACGGCAGCACTCAGAGACTGCCACACTCGCTTCGCAGATCTGGGGGCAACCAGCCCACGTCTCATTCACACACGCTCATCTCCCGTAACCACCCCCTTTTTCTTTGGACAATACTTCCCAGTCCTGTTTCTTTTCCAGTGTCTGTGGGATTTTTGTCGAGAGCGCTCTCTTTCATTTGCTTTATTTTTGTGTCTTTCTTGTCCTCCGGGTGTTGCCCTGCTGCCACCAAATCACGCCAGAGGATGCTAAGCAAAGGTCCTGCCAACTTGGGCGGGAGGCGCCTTACCCTTGCTTCTTGAATCCTCCCACGCTTTTCAGAGGCGAGGTGTAGCTCCGGGACGAGCCCTTAATTGTGAAAAACGAGGTTCACTCTCCTGTGAGAATTTAAAGGGTTTAATATAAAGACAATAAGAGACACATCAAATAAAGCAACGGGGTAATGGCCGGGTGCCTTGGTGCTCTGCCAAGAGCACACCTGATGCCAGAGGTGAGTCTTTTTTATACCATTTTTACTGTCTGTTCTTTATTCATATTAAAACTTTTCCTGGAGCTGTTCTGCATGGCCACTCCTTGGTTCCGCCTTTTTAGAGCATGCGTAGTCTTCTGCCTTGTGGTTTTATTTCTCTTGATTCTTGGGGTTGGGCCCGCTAGGCAAGAGTCGATGGTAGGGTGGATTTCTTAATTCTCCAGACAGACAGGGCTGATTGCAGCTTTGGGCCTCTTCGTCTCTCCGGGCAGAGTGGTGATATCGGCTCTTGGACTCTCCTGGCCGCCTGTTCTCCGGGCGGAGTAGCCTTTGGGCCCTTTTGCTCCCTAGACAAAGTGTTGATTAGCAGCTTTTCGGGCCTCATCCTCTGTTCGTTTGGAGGTTATCTTACGTGCTCACACTTGCTAACATTCTTGCTAAAAAGAAAACTACATCCACACAGCAAAAAGCATTTCTAACATTATATAATATCTACTTTATACTTTGCGAGAAGCCAATATAATATATGTTTATAACACCTCCATTGGCGACCTCCTTTTCCCTCTGATTCAGCTACCTTGTGGTAGGTGCGATGGTGCTGAAGAAGGGTGGCGGCTTGGCACAGTTGCTGTCACAGGTGGATCTTTGAGTGGCATGTGTGAGGGTAGGAGGGTACGGCACCCATAGCTGAAGGCAAAAAAGGTCAGGGCATGTCATCAGCCGCAGTCGTGCTAAGTTGTTCATCTTTGCAAACTGCTTGCCGAGTTGTTCCTTTCTTAGGTAATGGGGGCTTGTATCAACCAGAACTGCAAATGGTCAGTATTTGCAGAGAAGGTTACTTGGACTGTTGTTGAAGTGAGTGTAGCAGTTTCTATGGCATTCTGCAAAAAAAGTGACAGGTCTCCCTGTGTTCCCCAGTTCTTAACAAAGATGAAGTTAACAAACCCCTGAAAAGAGGTTTTGCAAAACTTCAGGGATATTTTCCTACTAGTACTGTAGAGACAACCATAGTCACCTTGTCTTTCCAAAAGTGAAGGTTCCCTATTTTTGTCCAAGAGCATCAAGTGCTTTTGATCAGCGTTTGTGTGCATGCATTAGCCTCGTTCTTGCTCTTCCTTGGAGAACTTTTACAATACTCACATGATCTGTGTAGGCTGCAGACTGCAGTGGTGAACTTCAAGGCTTCCAGCAGAAGGGAGATGCTGTCCACGTTTTGGATTCTCCTTAGCCTGAACCTTCAATGTCCAATAACGCAGCGTTTGGTGCTCGAGGCACTGACTCTGGCGTGCCCCTGGTCAGAGACAGTCCAGCTGCGTTACCTCCACGCGTCGCTGAAGCGACTTCGGGATCAGGAAAAGAGCTTGCTGGGCTAGCTAGCTGGCTTCTTTGCAGAGGGAAACACGGCAGGAGCCGTTGATGTCGGCTCACGTTAGCTCAGAGACAAAGGAAGAGAGGGGCTGTTCAGGTCTGGCTTCTAACAGGTTTAATGCGATAGGATGAGGATGAGGTCGGATTGATGGGAATCCGCTCCTCGGAGCCTTGTCCTCAGTTTTATAGGGAATTTGAAAACCCCCTGTAACTATTCCTGAAAAGACCTGCCTTGCTAAATTAGTGCCTTTTAAGTCTTGTGTCCCCAGGATAGAACAACAAACTCACAAAGATAACAGCAGTGGATCTACAGGACTTCTGCAGGCCTTCTGGACTGCAGACATCTCTGACCAAAGGCCACAGATGACGTGTACCCTGATCCTGCCGAACGCCCGTCCGCCCTGGACTCAGCTTCAAGGTTTGATTGATACTGGTGCTGATGTAACTATCATCTCCTTCTCTGCGTGGCCTCCCTCATGGCCTTTACCCCCAGTGGGATCGGCCATCACAGGATGAGGATGAACCACACAGAGCTATTGAAGCGAACGGCCTGTGACGGTGAAGGACTCAGAGGGGCACACAGCTACAATTAGACCTTATGTTACTACCACTTCCCTTAACCTTTGGGGACGGGATGTGTTGGCAGCCTGGGGCATACGGATCGGGACAAATTTTTAGCAGGGGTCACTGTGCGCAAAGGTGCACAGTATCCTACACTGCCTTTGCAGTGGTTGATTAACACACCAATCCGAGTCAGACTCTGCTTAGTTAGTTGAATTAAGGGCTGTTATCATGGCTTTTCAACGATTCTCACAGGAACCTTTGAATTTGGTTACTGAAGCCGACTAGCAAAAGCTCGTATACAATTAATCACCTTACGGTACCACAAAATTCAAAGAATCCTGTTCTTCTGAATCACTTTCTCTCATTGCAATCTGCAGGCAAGAGACAACTGCCCTGGGCAAAAGTCTGGGTGTGGAATTTACTCACTAACCAGTGGGAAGGCCTGCGGGAACTTATGGTTTGGGGTCGTGGCTATGCTTGCGTTTCTACAGATACTGGGGTACGGTGGCTAGCTGCAAAATGTGTTCGCCCTGCCCTACGGCACCAGAGGCAGAACAGGCAACCTCCAAATGATGACCAGAACACCAACCATCCAAGTGGCCACCAGAATGTAGATCATCAGCCATCAGACTCTTCTGATGATGACCAAGATGTTGACCATCAGGCAGATGGTCCTTCTACAAGCAGAGACTGGGATGGTCCTTCCACAAGCAGAGACTGAACTTTAAATTTCTTGTTATGGAGTCAGATCGTTAAAGCCTTAAGGACATATTTAGAATTAATAACTGATGTAAATTTCTATTTAGGATTAATAGTGGAGTTGTTATCTTATCAAACAAAAAGGGGGAATTGTAGATACCAAAATGCTGCTAGCGAGGATTTTCTTGCTATTTTCTAAGTCTGTGAGAGACTTTTCTCTCTCACAGAAGAGGTAGCAGAGTATGTAAACAACCAAGCCACCTGCAACCTTGAAAAGTCTGGTTTATGGTCTAGTAGAAAAATATTTTGACAATGGATGGTTTAGGATTTTAGCCAATCACCCCAAGGGGGGGGGCTGATCCTTTGTCCAATTAGACTATGAAGAAAAAAGTCTGTAAAAGAGTTTGTGAAATAATTAAATGAATAAATCTTGGTGCACAATTCCTGCCTGCTGGATCTTCTCTCCTCCTCCTCCCTATGGCTGCGGGACACAGTGATACACCCTAGGGCCCAGGCCTGCGGTAATAGACCACAATTACAAGTGAACTGCAACACAAGCAGCTAACACATTCCTCCTGTGATAAATGAGTGAACGATAAATTTTGTCTTTCGCATCTATCACTTTAACATTTAGAAGTGAGAATGTACTATGTAGAAATAGTGTTAAGGTAAAATATAGGTAAGTAAAAACAAGACTAGAGTAAATTGTAACTTCGAATGAGTGGTAACATGTTGGGAAACGTAGGAAGAAACACATGATAATAAATGTCCTTTAAGTTGAGAAATTACAGAGGTGGAAACCAAGACATCTTCAAGAAACAAAGAAGATAAACCGCATGCATCCCAGGAAGTCTGTTATCTCATCAAAACTCACACCTCCCAAAGAACCCATCAACTACAAATTAGGTTGGAGACTGAGGAGGCACCGGAGGGGGGTGCCTGCCTTCAATTCTGGAGCTACTCAGAGGACCGAGGTGGCAGTGTGCTGGCGTGTGCTGGCGCAAGGGGGCAGAGACGGAGGGGGGAAAGTTGAGTGAAGTGTAAATGACTTTCTGGGCTTAAGGACTATGTTTAAAGAAGTACTAAAGTTCACAGTAAAATGAATGGAGCCACGCCTCTAGCAATATTGCTAAGTGCTCCTGCACTGTGATATGCCTTTGTTCTACTAATAAATGCTCAATATTATGCTGCTGAAAATTCCGCTTGGGAATTCATCTTTCTCACTTCTTCCCTTAAAATCAGTTCTAAGAATTTAGTGTGAAATACATTTAGGCTTGGTCCACATTATTTTTAGTTCAAATAAACACATCTAAATTTTTTCCATCTTTCCCATTAAAGGATTTTGGTTTTGGCTCATTCTTTCAGCATTTTGCCAGCAATCTGCTCAATGCTCTTTCCTTAGGAATGAAAGCTGTAGCCTGATATTACAAAGTGTTTGGTGAAACCTTTACCATGACTCTCAAGTCGCAACATGCCAGATAATCACTGGTTTTCAAAGCTGCTTGAAGATAGAAGGAAAGCGTCAAAGGTTTATGCATGAATCAGCATCCCCTTGTCACAACGTCATGCTGCAGTGATCCTTGCAGAGCTCTAAGACTGGATTTAAAGGAGAAAAGCTCAATACTGGCTCCTGAGCCAGCAGGATGAAACATCCAAGATTGTACATATATTACTTCTGTGCTAAAACTACTGTATGAAAACGTCTTACCATTATGGCAGTTTTATAGTACTCCATAGGAGACATCTCTTTAAATGACTCTAATATCCTTTCAGTGCTAAAATTGAGAAGGGGGTTGATCCATAGTTAACTCATGTAAACACGAGTGAACTACTAAGAGACAGCAAATGTTAATCACAAAACCTAAGCAGCAGGATTCGCCTTAATCTTGTCAAGATAAGAGGAACAGGATCTTTTGAAAACCGGCACAGAGATCGCTGCATCAGCCACCGAAGAACTGTGCATGCTCCAGAAAGAAAGGTAAAAAGTGCATTGTGACAAAGACTACTGATCTTCATCAGAAAGACCCTCGAGGAAGAAGAGGAGCCTTCCTCAGTGCGCCCATCAGCGTACACAGCGCATGCATGGCACGTATGCTAATGATATTAATGACTTCCGAGAAGTAATTTCTAGAACCACTCCTATCCCAAGAATTGTGATGAATGTTCATAAATTTTACACATAATGCTGGACTGTATGGAGTGCTCTGTGTGTGTGTGTTAGGAGGAGTGATCCCCCATGCACCCAGCGCCGAATAAAGCAAATACCCGCTTCTCTGACTCTGAAGCATCTCTAGGCCTGGTTTTGGGCAATTCAAAATAGGTGAATACACATTACAACTACAGCTGAAGTTGTTGCATAGGCAGATTGAAGAGGAAAGGATTTCATCTTCATCACTCTCCTTCTTTCTTGTTTTGACAGAATTAAGAACTTGTAAAAAATCTGATATCACTGATGCTCACCACTCTTCCAATTAGACTACGCTCACTTAGGCAACGAAGTCCAGAGCTTCGGATATCTCCCGCTTCTGCCCTAGGAATTGCTTCCAGTGCTGTACCTTTGCTCCAGCTGCGAAACCAAACCAGCAGAACCAAGGAAGTTCTCTCTGAATGAACCATTGCTCTTGAAGGCTACAACGGTAGTCATGGCAGTGAACACTGCTCTTCACTGGGCCATTCCTCTGAAAAAAAACCATGCACCACCTCTCAACCTAAACCGTTAAGCCTCCTGCTGATGCTGACTGACAAAGCGTCCAACTGCACTTAGATTCCAACAGCTACTTCCAATGACCTGTCAACAGAGCTTTGCAGACTTGCAACAGAGCAACAAACTAAAGGGGCTATGTTTCATGGCTGTTTTTCAAACATCATTGACTTATGTCCCTTTGCCAGCTTAAGTGAAGGTGGCCCATCCACCTTGGTCAAAATCAGCAGAATTTTGGCCCAATTTGTTGTTACGCAACACATCATGACACAATCTCTTGGTGTTGATGCAAAATTCCCACTGAAGTGCATGTCGTTACATGACTTAAGGCTACCTACTCACAGAGTGTCCACTCCACTGCCACACCCATTTTCTGGCCACCTTGAAATGACTGAGCTGTCTTACTGTTCCCAACATTCCTCAGGGGTACGTGACCACCATAGCCTCCCTTCTGAAGTTTAGGAACCTAAGTAGTACTAGCAATAGCAGTTTATCCAAAATCCATTTGCTCCATCAACAAACTCCGAGCAAGCGCTGAGAATTAGTTTCAAGACTTCTACATATATTTACAGGGAGCTTTTTGTTTGCTTGTTTGTTTTTAAAGCAGATGGAGTAGTGCGATGTTTCCCTGAGGCTACCAGGGCTGCGAGGCAGGCAGGCAGAGCCCTGGCATGGGTGGCACAGGGGACCCCGGGCGCTGACGGCTGCCACCAGCACAGGCCAGCTCGGAACTGGCAGGCAGGGCTGCACCCCGCGTCTGCCACAACAGCTGCAGCTTCTGCAGCCTGAAACACAGCTGGCTCAGGGGTTCAAATTAAGAGCCAAAACCTTTTGCTGCTCAATTTGGGGCAGAGAAAGGTCATCACTTCTAGCATGGCATAAGCCTGCCACTACATTTCTGTGAAGGAAAATCACCTTGTTAGAGTGAAACTCCTGAGTAAAATACTGAAGCGCTTTCAGATTCGTATTATCTGACATTTCTGTGACCTTCTTTTATACCTGCATTGTTTCCTACTGCTGGTTTTGGGCACAAGTTCTGTGTACACTATTCTGGAAACAAAAAAATAACCCAAAACCAACACCCACTCCTCCCCCACCATCACTCCTTCCCCAGCCCCAAGCCTAACAAAACCAGCCTGCAGAATGTGCAGGATTTCAAATGAGAACAAGCATAGATGGGACATCAAAAGATGGATTCTCCTTAGACATTTGTGCATGCAGTGCTCTGCAATCAACTCCTAAATTCTACTCCTCGTACACCAAATATTTGTCTTGGGAACTCCTTGTTCTCCATTCCAACCCTTCTGAGAGGGTAATCGAGGAGTTACTCTACATATTTTAAGCACATGTTGCACTAGTCAAATCCAATGCACAGCATTACTTGACTAACTGAGGCGGTGGCAAGGTCAATTAAGACCTGTTCATGTCTTAATTTGGAGCTCTTCCAACTGCTTGAAAAGTGAAGCCTTGGACGTTGAAGGTTCAGGCTAAGGAGAATCCAAAATGTGGATAGCATCTCCCTTCTGCTGGAAGCCTTGAAGTTCACCACTGCAGTCTGCAGCCTACACAGATCATGTGAGTATTGTAAAAGTTCTCCAAGGAAGAGCAAGAACGAGGCTAATGCATGCACACAAACGCTGATCAAAAGCACTTGATGCTCTTGGACAAAAATAGGGAACCTTCACTTTTGGAAAGACAAGGTGACTATGGTTGTCTCTACAGTACTAGTAGGAAAATATCCCTGAAGTTTTGCAAAACCTCTTTTCAGGGGTTTGTTAACTTCATCTTTGTTAAGAACTGGGGAACACAGGGAGACCTGTCACTTTTTTTGCAGAATGCCATAGAAACTGCTACACTCACTTCAACAACAGTCCAAGTAACCTTCTCTGCAAATACTGACCATTTGCAGTTCTGGTTGATACAAGCCCCCATTACCTAAGAAAGGAACAACTCGGCAAGCAGTTTGCAAAGATGAACAACTTAGCACGACTGCGGCTGATGACATGCCCTGACCTTTTTTGCCTTCAGCTATGGGTGCCGTACCCTCCTACCCTCACACATGCCACTCAAAGCTCCTTGCGTGGAGCTCTCGCACCACCTATGACAGCAACTGTGCCAAGCCGCCACCCTTCTTCAGCACCATCGCACCTACCACAAGGTAGCTGAATCAGAGGGAAAAGGAGGTCGCCAATGGAGGGAAGTTGTACCCCCTGACAGCTAAGCTCCAACTACGGTGTCGCTTATGTCCTTCCCAGGACGGGCGGGAAAACGCCTCGGCGCAGCGCAGCGCTGGCCGGGAGCGGCCGGCACGGCACCGAGCGCGCTCCCCACTTCCCTCCCGCCCGCGCCGCTGCGGAGACCCCGGGTTCGCCGGAATCGGCCACATGCTGCACGGAGGGCAGCGCGGCAAAGGCGGCCTCCCCTCGTCGCCCGGGGAAGGCCGGCCTCGGATCCCCGCTCTCTCCACCGGCACGGGCAGTGCCAGCAGCCTCTCGCTGTGGCCGCCGCTGGCCGAAAGCCTCGCCGCGCACCGCCCGGCCGGCCCCGCCGCTCCGCGGGCTCACACGGCACCTGCCGTGGGCGGCCGCCGAGCGACAGGAAGCAGAAGCGCTCACCGCCGCGCCGCTCGCCGCCCCGCCCGGGCGCTCCTCTCCTCGCGCTACCACGATGGCGCCGGCCCGCCCCGCCTTCCCCGTCGCCTGCGGCGCAACGCGGCTGCTCCGAGCCACGCAGCACGCGTGCGGCCGGGCCCTGCCGAGCTGCCGGCGGAGCCGGGGCACAGCCCGGGCGGGAGAGCTTCCGGCGAGGCTGGGCGGGCGGCGAGCGCGGCCGAGCGTGAGCGCGCCAGGCGGGCGGCGGGCGGCGGCGCGATGGAGAGCTAGATGGAGGCGGCAGCACCGCGCGGCATAAAATAGCTGATCGTCCGGCAGCCGCCCGCTCCGCAGCCCCTCGGCTGCTGTCGAGAAGGGCCCCAGCCCTGGCCGCGCCGGTGGCGAGGCGGCTCCGCAGCCCGCGGGCAGCCCTGGCGGGGCAGGGGAGCACTGCGGGCAGCCCCGGGGCCGCGCAGCCGTCTGCAACGCGCGGTGGGAGCCGCTGGGAACTATTTTACACGTTCCGGGGGGCTGGAGAGGAGCACGGAGACCACGCGGCAGGTCGCTGCCGTTAGGGAAAATTAATCCACGATGCCTGAGGTTTATATCCGAAAAGGAGACAGAGGAGTCCTGCAACATTCTTCGACTACAGGGAGAGTCCATGGGGCTTTTCCCATGGCGTCTGTCAAACGGTTGCGGGATGCAGCCCCCTTTTGATGCCAAGTTCCCGGCCACAGCACCCTCTTCCTTTTCCCCACTGGCTGAGGTATTCGGGAGATACAGACTTCCAGAACTGCCTACTCTATGCGCCCCCCTCTAATATGCACCCCCCTCTTGGCATCGAGAAGAAAGAAAAGAACCCCATTCATAATGCTCTTAAGTCTTTGTTGCCTTGCTCTAGGTTCAGGAATTTAACACGGCCTTGATTAATCAACAGTCTCTGATGATTAGTAACAGTTCTAGAGAACTCCTAGTTTCTTCTGTTACTTCACTAGCCATAACTTCCTAGCCTTGTCTACAGGCCGATTCACACGGTCTCTTTGTAAAGACTCATCCATCTCATTCCTTTTAATCCCTCCTCTTTTTATTTGCTCTGTATTTGTCTTTACAAACCTTAATTACCATGGATTTAATTTTTTCTTCTGGAGTCTTCTTGGGTTTTGCTATTATTTGCAGTGACATCCTTTTCTGTCCTTTTGTAGTCATTTCTGGATCAGGTAGGCATGGCTGCTAGCGGCATCCCCTTGAGCACCTGCTGAAAGAGCTGCCGCCAGCATGGTGTCACACATGGTAAAAAGATGAGAGTTGCTATAGCATGTAAGAGGAGGAATCGTATTCATTTAGCCCAGAGCTGGCCAGTTAACCATGAAAACATGTCCCATCCCCATCCTTTCAACATTTGGACAGGTCCACGAGCTGACGTTATTTCCTTTGTTATTTGTTTGACCACTTTTCCGCTGTCATCTGCTTGCAAACAGCAGCTCGAGTCATTTAATTTCCCACAAACTCCTCCTTCTTCTGCCAACAGATAATCTAATACCATCCAATGTTGAAATACCGCTTTCCTCATTTAAGTGGGTTGGTCAGCAAAAAGGTCAAGCGCTGTGGCTGGCTGGTTGGTAATTATTTCCGAGACAGCTTGTAACCTAATTATCTCCTTCAAATGATAAATGGGTTCCCAGGCATCTGGGATTAATTCCTTAGGTTTCCAAGGGGCTGGTCCATCGTGTTGGGTAACTTGTTCTGTTGGCCGTTCATCATTTCCCCGTTTTGGGGTGCTCCCTCCAGCCAGGGCTGCATCAGCTGACTGCTTTTCTCTAATTAAATCATCACAGATTTTGATTCCTAAGCGATTTCCCAGAACTTGTAGTAGCAAAAAGAACAACAGTCTACTAAATATACCATATCCCTGACCAGTTTGGAGGTAACCTGAGCTAAGCATGTTGGCCACAAATCCAATACTGTCCTTTCAAAGCCCGTGTTCCATTAGCAAAGGAACCTACCCATGGTCATCAATTGGTGGCTCAAAATACAGCAGGATTCCCGGGCCTAACGGTCCTCCAACAAGAGTTGCCCCACCATAAGGGTCCCAGCATTTGCATTTCCAAGCTCCCGCACAGGGTTCCCACCTACATTTACATCTGCAAGCTGCTTGGTTGGATTTGGAGCAGAACTCACTAAAAGGCTTTGAGTTCCAATCCGGTGTGGCCATTCCCACTGATAATCACAAACAACATGTCTTCTACTTGTGGAATTTTTGTGGGGACTGCTCAAAAACAGGTGGTCAAAAAAAACCCCTTGTCCCTCCCCATTGCTTTACAGGCTTCCAAATATTTTTGGTAAGTGTGATAAGAACGCCTTACGCAGCTACTGTTAGTGAGCCGAACAGGTATTTGATTGCATTTGCCTTGATATTTGGAACAATTGGAAGGAGGGCAATTGGGGGTCCAAACCCAGTTGTTCAAGCCCAGAGGGAAAGTCAATTGACAATTGCCTTTTCCTACATAGACACGCCCTATCCTATTAGGCAATGTAGTGGTTTGGTCTAAAATACTCATTACTGTTTATCTTCTGTGAGATAAGAATTAGGAGAAATGCAAAGCAGGCACCAACTTGAATGAATATAAAGAAGTTTATTAACAGACCTAAAAGAAGAAAAGAAAAGAAAAAAAAAATTATACCACCTTTAGAACTCTCCTCCTCCCCCCACCTTCCTCCCGTCTCCCACTGACAATGTAAAGACAACCCTTAAGATGTTCAGTCTGTTTACCACTTCCATAATAACCTGGTTCAGTCCATTTAGAAAGAGAAGTCTCTTTTTGCTCATGCTATGAAAACAGTATCACACCGAGACAGCCACCCACTTCCAAATATTGTTCAGTCCATTTAGGAAGAGGAGTCTCTCTGCTTGCGATGTGAGTCCCTTCCCCCGACTTGCAGCTTTTCCCGCAACTGCTTTCGAGGGTCCACTCTTGAAAGTTTTCTGGGGTACAATTTTAAGGTTGAGCTGTTCAGAAACAAAAAAAACAGAGGCCCTTCTCCTTCCCTGGGAGCAAAGGGTCATCTTCATCTTTAAGACTATCTCTGGAAGCATCTCTAGGAATTGAGGTTTTTCTCCTTTCCTCTTTGGAGCAAAAAGTCCTCATCTGGTTCATCTGGTTCATCTCTCTCTGTCCAAACTTCTCATGAAATTACAGCTGCGTCAGCATCTGCCTATCTCAGCGCAGGTGCTTCTGCTTATGAGTTGAACACTCCACCCCCCATATCTTCATGAAATTACAACAGGATACTCTGATATATCATAGCTTCACAACAGACTTTCAGCTTTAAGCATCTCCTCTCTCTCTTCCCTCAGGTTTTCAGCTCTTCACAGCAATAAAAGGGTTAATCTCACCTCGGCCTTACAGCTGGAATGTGGCTTATCGCAGTTGGCCACCTGACCTCTGCCGGACAGAGGTGCCGCTTTGCTGAATCTCGGCCGCAGTGGAGGGGGGGTTCTGAGCCGCTCCGGCTGCCCACGGCAAGGCAGTGGGGGGGGGGGTTCCATGGCTGGAACAGGCCCATGGCTCCAGGCTGGCCGTGGCCCGGCCCGGCCTGGCCCAAGCAGGGCCTGGCCGGGCCTGCTGGCCCCTGCACGGGGCCTGCAGCCACCTGTCCCAGCGCCGGAAACGAGAGAGAGCTTGGGGGGGAGTTTGTCTATTCTTAAGTGTGTATCACAGAGGCGGTCACAACTTTAAGTGGCTTAAAGAATTGTCCATATTCAAACTGGCCAGCTGATAGGTTCTATCAGGTCCCAGAGGAAGCTGTAAGCACCCCTTAGCAAGGATATCCCTTCCGGGACTATGCTTGCTAACCTATGACAGGCAATAAGTGCCTGTTGGAGAAGAATGAAGTGGCCATGAACTTCCTTCTTTGGCCCCAAATCCCATCCCACTGTGGCCCTCACATTGACCCACCATTTAGGTTCAGCTGGGCTAGCCAACTATGGCCACTCTTCAGATCCTCCTGGCCCTCCACAGAGCCAGCAATTGCTAAGGTTAAAAACTTTTGCTACTTCTTCTCCTAAGGCTGCAAATTGATTCTCCCACTCCTGGCCTAAACTCAGCTAACCATATCAAAGTAGAATTAGTAAGGAAAATGTTTTAATAGTGTCATCTAATTAGCTAGTCTAATTTTCCCGTTGTCTTCTGCAGCACCTGTGGCAATTGAAGACACAGAAACCACTTAACGTAACAAAATGGCCACAAGTATTAGCCCCCAAGTGAGTGGAGATTCTAGAGGAGGGATGCCTATACAGTCTATTTCAGCAGACGGTCTGAAGGTAGGACTGCGGGGCTTCTTCCGATGTCGAAGCACTGCCTACTGCTCCGGCCCACTCCTGCAGAGTGTCAGTCACGGCCTCCCGGCCTTCTCCTCCAGCTGAGATGTGCAAATCTCCGAGGCTTCAGAGACCTTGACCCGAGAGTGACGGGTTCACCTGTGTTCAGCTTACTTGACGGCTGTTTTCTGTCGTCAGTGACACTTGGAATGGGCCACGCCATTTCACCAGCACTGGCACTTCTTTCTACTCCTTAATTAGGACTCAATCTCCTGGTTGGATGTTAAAAGCAGCAAAGTCCAAAGGCCGGGCTTGCGCCAGCTGAGTTTCCTGTTGAAGGGGTTTCACAAGAAGCAGGATCCTGGCCACAGATGGTTTTAAAAATGCATCACTTGCCTCTACCCCCCCCCACTGGGTGGAGACTTACCAGGAGGGCAATTGCAAACAACGATTGAAAGGGAGATAACTGAATCTCTCTTCTGGGTTGGGCCCTCATTCTCACCAAAGCCAATGTCCAAAGCCCTACCCATGGCATCTTGGTTTCTATTACCAGCTTCAAAAGGTGTTTATTTCTCTCTTCATTGTTTTCTACCCGAGCCGAGCTCTGGGGGTGCCAGGGCCTATGGAGGTTCCATTGTGTTCCTAAAGAAGCCAAAACCCCTTGAAGGATCTTTCCTGCAAAATGAGTTCCCCTATCTGAATCTATTGCTTCTACAATGCTGTATCTTGGAATGATTTGTTCCAAAAATGCCTTAAGAACTGATCCTGTCATTACTGAAGTAGTTGGAAATACTTCTGGCCACCTTGCTAGCTGACATACGATTACCAGAAGATATTAAGCCTTGCCACTTGGGGCATCTCCGGAAAATCCACCTGGCATCTTTGGAAGGGCCATGCAGCCCAAGGCCTCCCTCCTCTAGCAAGTTACTTTGTAACTTGGCTGTTGGCTTTAGCACAGATCAAGCAACCTTCAACAGCTCCTTTTGCCAGTCTAAAAAGACCCCCAGCAACATACATCATGAGATAGGCTTCTGCCAATCCTCAGGAAGTGCAAGAACTCTCTTAATGGAGTTGCTTTAATATTGGTAGGGCCAAAGGTTCTGGTATCTCTTGTTTGCCATCCCTTGGAAACCAATTCTTGCCTTTTTTCTCTGCCACACGACTTTTAACTGTATGTCAAACTGCTGCGGTAGAAAAGACAGCTTCCTGGGCAGTGATGGAGTCACGGGGAGCAAAGGGGGCATCTTGGAGAGTTCTGGCAGAAGTGTGGCTTTCTGAGTTTCTTCATCCACCAAAAAGGAGACAGAGGAGTCCTGTAACATTCTTCAACTCCAGGGAGAGGCCATGGGGCTTTTGCCATGGAGTCTCTCAAATGATTGCGGGATGCAGCTCCCTTCTGATGTTAAGTTCCTGGCAACAGCACCCTCTGAGGTACTCGGGAATTACAGACTTCCGGAACTGCCTACTCTATGCCCCCCTCTAATATGCACTCCCCTTTTGGAATGGAAAAGGAAGAAAACCAAACTATTCCTAATGCTAGGAAGTCTTTGCTGCCTTGCTCTAGGTTCAGGAATTTAGCAGGGCCTTGGCTGAGCAACAGTCTCTGTTGATTAGTAACAGTTTCTAGAACGAATACTTTCTTCTGTTACTTCCCCCCCTGTAAATTCCTAGCCTTGTCTAAGGAGAGATTCACACGGTCTCTTTGTAAAGACACATCTATCTTACTCCTTTCACGCCCACACCTTCCTTGCGGTGGAACGGCTCTCCCCGGCACAGCACCTGGCACAAAACCCCCGTATACGCACACACACACCTGCACTTACCCTGCACTCCACTGCACACACACACACACACACACCTCCCGCACACTAACACCCCCTCCACATCCCCACCATGCTACTTGCAGTGGCCCCGCCCCTGCCATCCCCACCGGCTGGCAGCACCCACTCCTCGCATGCTTCCCCATGCCTTGCATTTCCTTGCTGCCCCCTCTGTAGCCTTCCCTCAACCTGCCTTTTCTCCCCTGCCTTGCACTGACT
Source organism: Aphelocoma coerulescens (assembly GCF_041296385.1). Lineage (NCBI taxonomy): Eukaryota > Metazoa > Chordata > Aves > Passeriformes > Corvidae > Aphelocoma > Aphelocoma coerulescens. The sequence continues at coordinate 1,025,832 of NW_027184075.1, forward strand.
TGCTCACCCATCCCCCACCTGACTTCCTTTCACATTCGTCTAGGTCTGGCCTCACCTTTCCTTTTCCTTCTAGGACCCTCATTGCCTTGCCTCGCCTCGCAAAGCCACCACTTGCCTTGCCTTGCCCTTGAACCCCTCCCTTGCCTTGCATGACCTTGCTCACCCCTCCCCCACCTGGAATTCAACACCCCTTTTCAATGACATTTCTGGGCCTTGCCCTGCCCTTTCTGCTCCTCCGAGGAATCTCAAAGCTCTCAAGCATCTCCGGTGTTTCAGGATCCCATGAGAGGAAGACCAGGGGAGGACGCATGTTGCCACACTCATCTCTGTGGGCAGCCTTTGTCTGGGAGCAATCCTTGCATGTCTTGAACCTTGGAGGGGCAATTCACATTTTGCCCTTGAGCTCGGGGACCAGAAAGAGAGTTCTTTTGCATACAAGGGAAGGCAGGTAGCTCAAGTCTTTTAGGTACAGAGGAGAGATGACCCACGCGGGATCAAGGCCACACAGAGCACTTGGTCCTGGCCACTTTTGTGCACCAGCAGTCCTTGAATGTACTTCTCACCTGCCTTGCCTGGCCTTGCCTTGGCAACACAACACTTGCCTTGCCTTGTCCTGCTAGCCCTCTGTAGCCTTGCATTCCTTTGCAGGGCCCTGCCCCGCACATGACCTGCCTACTGTTTTCCTCCAGGGCCTTGGCTTGCTGAGCCCTTCCTGTTTCTGCCTGGCCTTCCCATCAGTGGCCCTTCCTTCCTACAGCCAGCCTTGCCTCTAACTTCTGGGCCTTCTCTTGCCTACCAGTCCATTTGCTTTCCCCTCACTGCTCTGGCCTTGCCTACCTCTCCCTTGACTTGCCCACAATTGCCTGCACTCGGTTTGCAGCGCCTTGCCTGCATGGAAGGCAAGGGAAAGAGTGGTAGGCCGGGCAAAGCAAAGCCAGCAAGTTGTAGGCAGTGCGAGGCAAGGCAGACGCAGGCAAAGGAAGCAGAGCAAGGGTACCTTAAGAAGAACTAGACAAGGCAAGGCCAAGAGACTCGGAGTGCCTTTCCTTGGGAAGGCAAGGACATAGTGCCAGTGTTGCTGGAGCAGATGTTAAGGTACTGTGGGGAGGAATAGTCCAGCAAGACATTTCTCTTCTGGCCCCTGTGCGTGTAGGGGCAATTGTTGGACATATTCAATACTGGAGGCGGATCAGTCGCTGGATGTGTTGTATTTTGGAGGAAGGGATGCCGTTTCTTTGGAGATGGGCTTGTAGTTGCTCTCTTTGGCAAGGAAGGCAGGTTTGGATGTGCACATCAGGTACTCCTAGGGATTTTAAAGGCTTTTCCCAACAGGCAGAGCTCTCTCTGGGTTCGAGCTGTTGAGCTGTCAGTGGGAATGCAAAGGCCAAGCTCTTAAGCTATTTGTCCTGGTGCCTTCAGTGTGTGAGCAGTCCCTGGTGCCGTTGCCTTTGGATCCTGACTCTGGGAGAGGGAAGGCTTAGGATGGTACCTAGAGCTGAGAAGGAGAGTGCTGAGAACAGCGTGTGTGCTGCTAGTTTGAGGGGTGCAGGTGAAGTTGTAGGCAGCAAGATCTTCCTCAGCTGGCACTGTTTTGAGCCCTGTTTTTGCCAGATGGTTTCAAGTTGGTGGGTGGAATCTGCGAGAGGGAAAAGATTTGTATGGGCCAAAGAGGTGTGGTGTAAAGAAGAGTGTGCTCTTGGAAGGGGAAGATGAGGGCAACCTTTTTGTCCTGACACCGTTGATTTGAGTGCAGGGCCGTTTGCAAGTTGCCTCTGTCTGCCCTTGGGGTGGTTTCGAGCTGGGCCAGGTGCTTGGCCTTCTTTTGCAAGTCTGCAGCGCCATCGTGTGGTTGTTTCCATGAGCGCTGACAGTGCCCGGCAAAAAGCTCTTGGCTGGCGCGGCCCCAGTCGTGTGGAAGCAGTTGGTGGAAGAGCTCTGCTGTGCATCCTGCCTCTTGGAGACATAAAAGGATGTAACCCTGCGCGTAGGGGGGAAGCAAGACGAATCTTTTCATTGTTGGCTGAGCAGTTTCTACGCGGCAAAAGTAAAGGCAGTTTCAGCACGGCCTCTTTCTTTCAGAACCTTTTCTGTGCCATCATGAACATGCTCAACATGCCACTCGCACCCGCTGAACTGCATCAAAGGCCCTGGAGATAGGCACTTTCCTTCAAGCTCTCTGTAGCATCCTACCCTCCACCTCTGGCGGATCCCAAAGCCCTTCCAAACATCCAGCAGCTGCACGCAGAGAACAAGTGCTAAAACAAGGCGTTGGCCTTCCTAGTCCTTTTAAAGTCTGTGAACTAGGCGAAACATTCCAGTGAGCAGCACTTTCCTTCGCAACTATATCTAGAGCATCATCACATTCTCTCCAAGTGGGTAAGTCCACCCTTGCAGCGCAGCGTTTGCAGCCACAGTTCGGACTGAGAGATAGGCCAGGTGAGAAAGCATTTCTTGACTATCCCTCTTCTCTGGAAGACTTGATACTCGCAGCGCGACCACGTCCACACACCTTCAGTGTGGCCAGGTTCAAGCAGCTAGAGCTCCCAGAGATGGGAGAGTCAGGAGAGAAGACGTTCCAAAAGTACCGTGTACTTACAGCAGCATTAAAACTGTGCACAGCAGTCTGCAGCACTGTAGACTGCGGCTTCTCCGACAGACGAGCCATCCCATTGTTGCCTCTCGCAGCCTGCTTGCTAGCTGCTCTCCTGAAGAAAAGAACTAGAAGAAAAAGCCAATGCTGGGCTGCACCTTCCCCTTGCCTTACGTAAAGCCACCTAAACTCCCCGCTGCACTCTCTACTTCCCCTCTCCTTGGAAGCGACCACTGTGTTTGCTGCATCTCGAAGCCTAAAGTTAAGCGCCAGTGGTTTTGGGGATGGTTGGAAGAGGGATAAGTAGTAGCACAAGGAAGTAGTTGTCGTTGAACTTCCTCCTTCTCAATGCTAACGTGAATTGGGCAGGCAGGCGAGTGCTAGCCACGCTCCTTTCTCAGTTTGTACGCTGCGGACACGAGTCCGGTGCTCTGCGCCTTCGTTCGGCCTCTTTAGTACCCATGTCGCTCTTTCATTCAGCCGGAGTCGAAGCGTCGTCTACTTCTCGCCCAGAGAGCACGGTGCCGGCAGCGAAATGCCCCAGCCGACTGCTTCTGCCGACACACGCCTGGTCTATGCACTTTCCCTCGCAGCGACATACAGCAGCACTTTCGGTCTTTCTTGTCCAAATGTAAAGGGAAAGATTCTCTGCTATGTCCCGCCCAGAGAACAGTTTTAGGTCAACCAGCACGCCCAGAGCTTGCCCTCGACGCGTGGAAACTTGTGTTTGCACCACATTCAAGTGGTAGCCGTCTTTCCTTTACAGGCTGCAGAACGCCGTCAGATCCCGGTGCTCTCTGCACCTGCCTTCTCAGTTCCAATACCGCCGCGCACAATACAGCTTTGCAGGAAGCAAACACGCGGATAGTCATGTCACTCAGAAGAACGTGCCAGGACGAAAAGATGTTCTTCCTTTCTCCTCGTCGCCCATATTGTGGTGCTGTATTAAAAGCCTTGGCCAGCGAAAGGCTAATCCAGCAAGTGTTTCTCACCTGATGCATTTCGCTGAGGGAGAGCTGAGGAAAATCCTTGCACAGCACACTGCGGATGCGTGCAGTACACATGCTGAAGAGAGCCACAGCTAAAAGCCATCGCTGGGCTTCAGTTCTGTCCAGACGGCAGAAGGCGAAGAACGAAGCAGCTGGGCACCGCGTTAACGTACTCAGTGGACCGAATTTCAAATGTCCAGCCAAGAGCTGCTTCACAAGCAGATTCAGCTGAGAATGCTCTGGATGGTTCACAAAGTAAGGCGTAGCCGTTGCACTCTATCACACTATCAGGCCAGAAGAAGTTTCTTACACCTTCAATGCTGCAGAGTCCATGCAGCTGGAGCACACGCAGTAGGACGCGTCCAGATAGACGGCGTTCTTCAAGTACCCCCCTCCTCCAAGCAGCCTTGAAACTGAGCACAACACACTGCGGCTCGGGAGCTTCCTTCTCAGATAGACGTGCCGTCACGTTATTCACTCTCGCAGCTCCGTTGCCCACTTGCAGCAGCTGCTACCAAAGCAAAATGCTCCAGAAGTAAAAAGCACTGCTGAGCAAACCTTTTCCTTTGCCTCACGTAAAGCACTGTAAACTGTCCGCTGCACTCTTTATTTCCATTCTCCGCTGCATCTACCACTGTCATCTCTGCATCTCGAAGCATAAAGCTCGGCACAATTCTTCCCAGGGAAAGCTGGAAGAGAAATAGGTAGCAGCACAAGTAGCTGCAAGTGGAACTTTCTGTTTTCAACTGCTAACGTGAATCCGCAAAGAAGCGAGCGGCAGCCACGCTTCTTCTTGCAGCCTGTGCGATGCGCACACCAGCTCGGTGCTCTGCGCCCTCATTCGTATGCTCTTCGTACCATGTCGCGCTTTTCATTCTGCCGGAGTCGAAGCGTCGTCTACTTCTCGCCCGGAGAGCACGGTGCCGGAAGAGAAATGCCCCAGCCGACTGCCCTTCCGAAACACACCAGGGCTATGCACTTTTCTCGCAGCGACATACAGCAGCACTTTCGGTCTTTTCTTGTCGTCCAAATGTAAAGGGAAAGATTCTCAGCAATGTCGGGCACAGAGAACAGTTTTAGGTCAACAAGCACGCCCAGAGCTTGCCCGCGACTCGTGGAAACTTGTGTTTGCACACATTCCAGTGGCAGCCCTCTTTCCTTTACAGCCTGCAGAGCGCCGTCAGATCGCGGTGCTCTCTGCACCTGCCTTCTCCCTTTCAAGTACCACTGCGCAGAATATAGCCTTGCAGGAAGCAATGACGCGGATAGTCGTCTCGCAGAGAAGAACGTGCAAAGACGAAAAGATGTTCTTCTTTGCTCCTCCTCGTCGCCCAGATTGTGGTGCTGTACTGAAAGCCATGGCCAGCGAAAGGCTAATCCAGCAAGTGTTTCTCACCTGATGCATTTCGCTGAGGGAGAGCTGAGGAAAATCCTTGCACAGCACACTGCGGATGCGTGCAGTACACATGCTGAAGAGCGGCAAAACTCAAAGCCATCGCTGGGCTTCAGTTCTGTCCAGACGGCAGAAGGCGAAGAACGAAGCAGCTGGGCACCGCGTTAACGTACTCAGTGGACCGAATTTCAAATGTCCAGCCAAAAGCTGCTTCATAAGCAGATTCAGCTGAGAATGCTCTGGCTGCTTCACAAAGTAAGGCGCAGCCGTTTCCATTCATCACACTACCTGGCCAGAAGCAGTATCCTACACCTTCAATGCTGCAGCGTCCATGCAGCTGGAGCACACGCAGTAGGACGCGTCGAGATAGAAGGCGGTCTTCAAGTACCCCCTTCTCCAAGCAGCCTTGAAACTGAGCACAACACACTGCGGCTCGGGAGCTTCCTTCTCAGATAGACGTGCCGTCACGTTATTCACTCTCGCAGCACAATTCTTCCCAGGGAAAGCTGGAAGAGAAATAGGTAGCAGCACAAGTAGCTGCAAGTGGAACTTTTGTTTTCAACTGCTAACGTGAATCCGCAAAGAAGCGAGCGGCAGCCACGCTTCTTCTTGCAGCCTGTGCGATGCGCACACCAGCTCGGTGCTCTGCGCCCTCATTCGTATGCTCTTCGTACCATGTCGCGCTTTTCATTCTGCCGGAGTCGAAGCGTCGTCTACTTCTCGCCTGAGAGCACGGTGCCGGCAGAGAAACGCTCCGGGCTTCTGCCTCTGCCGAAACACGCCTGGGCTATCCCTCTCAGCGTTAAGTAGCACAAAATGCTGTCTGCGTTGTGGTCTTAATCTTAAGGGAAAGATTCTCGGCTTCGGCTAGCACAGAGAACTTTGCTGGGACAATACATGTGTTTTATTATCCTTTCTCGCAAGAAGACTATGGTGCTTCTTTGGAACTGTTGGCCAGTGTAAGGCTAATCCAGCAAGTGCTTCTCTCCTGACACATTTCTCTGAGCGAGAGCTTCGGCGGACAGTTGGGCTCTGCGAAGCAGAAAGTCTGTGCTTGCACGTAGCGCTGAGGAGAATCTGTGCACAGCGCGCTCTGGATGCGTGCAGTACACACACTAAAGAGAGCCAAAGCTCAATGTCTCAGTTCTGTCCAGCGCCGGAAATTGAGAAGAACGCAGCCCCAGAGCTCTGGGCTGGAGTGTGCGATGGTTATGAGCTGTGCCGCTCTTCTGCACGCATCCATAGTGTACAGTGCAAGGATTTTCCTCAGCTCTCGCTCAGCGAAATGCATTAGAAGGGAAGCACATGCTAGATTAGCCATTCGTTAGCCCACGCTTTCAGTAGAGCACCACAATCTGGGCGACGAGGAAAAGCAAAGAAGAACATCTTTTCGTCTTTGCACGATCTTCTCTGCGAGACATCTCTCCACGTCTTTGCTTCCTGCAAGGCTGTAAGGTGCGCGGTGGTACTTGGAAGGGAGAAGGCAGGTGCAGAGAGCACCGCGATCTGACGGCGCTCTGCAGGCTTAAATGAAAGAAAGCTACCACTTGAATATGGTGCAAATACCAATTTCCACGCGTCGCGGGTAAGCTCCGGGTAAGCTTGGTGACCTAAAACTGGGCGCTGAGTGAGACGTAACCGAGAATCTTTCCCTTTGCATTCCGGCTCCAACGCAAACAGAATGTGATGCTACTTAGCGCTGCGAAGGAAAGTGCATAGCCCTGGTGTGTTTGGGAAGAATCAGCAGCCTGGAGCGTTTTTCTGGAGCCTTTCTCCGCTGGCACCGTGCTCTCTGGGCGAGAAGTAGACGACGCTTCGACTCCGGCAGAATGAAAGCGCGACATGGTACGAAGAGCATTAAAGAATGAGGGCAGAGCACCGAGCTGGTGTGTGCATCGCACAGGCTGCAAGAGGAAGCCTGGCTGTCACTCGCTTGTTTCCGGATTCACGTTAGCGTTTTAAAACAGAAAGTTCCACTTGCAGCTACTTGTGCTGCTGCCTATTTCTCTTCCAGCGTTCCCTGGGAGGAATTGTGCCGAGCTTTATGCTTCGAGATGCAGAGATAACAGTGGTAGATGCGGCGGAGAATGGAAATACAGAGCACAGCGGACAGTTTATGGTGCTTTACGTGAGGCAAGGGAAAGTGCAGCCCGGCAGTGCTTTTTACTTCTGGAGCATTTTGCTTTGGTAGCAGCTGCTGCAAGTGGGCAACGGAGCTGCGAGAGTGAATAACGTGACGGCACGTCTATCTGAGAAGGAAGCTCCCGAGCCGCAGTGTGTTGTGCTCAGTTTCAAGGCTGCTTGGAGGAGGGGGGTACTTGAAGAACGCCGTCTATCTGGACGCGTCCTACTGCGTGTGCTCCAGCTGCATGGACGCTGCAGCATTGAAGGTGTAGGATACTGCTTCTGGCCAGGTAGTGTGATGAATGGAAACGGCTGCGCCTTACTTTGTGAAGCAGCCAGAGCATTCTCAGCTGAATCTGCTTATGAAGCAGCTTTTGGCTGGACATTTGAAATTCGGTCCACTGAGTACGTTAACGCGGTGCCCAGTTGCTTCGTTCTTTGCCTTCTGCGGTCTGGACAAAACTGAAGCCCAGCGATGGCTTTGCGTTTTGGCGCTCTTCAGCGCGAACACTGCACGCATCCACAGTGTGCTGTGCACGGATTTTCCTCAGCTCGACGTACAATCATTTTCTTGCTGTTTCCAGAGTCTAAACTCTTCGTGAAACTCTCGCTCAGCGAGATGCGTCAGGAATGAGGCACTTGCTGGATGAGCTTTTCGCTAGCCAAGACTTTCAATACAGCACCACAATTCAGGCAAGAAGCAGGAGAAAGGAAGATCATCCTTTCGTCCTTCCACGTTCTTCTCTGCGAGATGACTACCCGTGTCTTTGCTTCCTGCAAGGCTGTAAGAGGCGCGGTAGTACTTAGAACTGAGAAGGCAGGTGCAGAGAGCACGGCGGTCTGACGGTGCTCTGCAGGCTGTAAAGGAAAGACGGCAGCCACTTGAATGTGGTGCAAACACAAGTTTCCACGCGTCGAGGGCAAGCTCTGGGCGTGCTGGTTGACCTAAAACTGTTCTCTGGGCGGGACATAGCAGAGAATCTTTCCCTTTACATTTGGACGACAAGAAAGACCGAAAGTGCTGCTGTATGTCGCTGCGAGGGAAAGTGCATAGACCAGGCGTGTGTCGGCAGAAGCAGTCGGCTGGGGCATTTCGCTGCCGGCACCGTGCTCTCTGGGCGAGAAGTAGACGACGCTTCGACTCCGGCTGAATGAAAGAGCGACATGGGTACTAAAGAGGCCGAACGAAGGCGCAGAGCACCGGACTCGTGTCCGCAGCGTACAAACTGAGAAAGGAGCGTGGCTAGCACTCGCCTGCCTGCCCAATTCACGTTAGCATTGAGAAGGAGGAAGTTCAACGACAACTACTTCCTTGTGCTACTACTTATCCTTCTTCCAACCATCCTTGGAAACTTTGGCGCTTAACTTTAGGCTTCGAGATGCAGCAAACACAGTGGTCGCTTCCAAGGAGAGGGGAAGTAGAGAGTGCAGCGGGGAGTTTAGGTGGCTTTACGTAAGGCAAGGGGAAGGTGCAGCCCAGCATTGGCTTTTTCTTCTAGTTCTTTTCTTCAGGAGAGCAGCTAGCAAGCAGGCTGCGAGAGGCAACAATGGGATGGCTCGTCTGTCGGAGAAGCCGCAGTCTACAGTGCTGCAGACTGCTGTGCACAGTTTTAATGCTGCTGTAAGTACACGGTACTTTTGGAACGTCTTCTCTCCTGACTCTCCCATCTCTGGGAGCTCTAGCTGCTTGAACCTGGCCACACTGAAGGTGTGTGGACGTGGTCGCGCTGCGAGTATCAAGTCTTCCAGAGAAGAGGGATAGTCAAGAAATGCTTTCTCACCTGGCCTATCTCTCAGTCCGAACTGTGGCTGCAAACGCTGCGCTGCAAGGGTGGACTTACCCACTTGGAGAGAATGTGATGATGCTCTAGATATAGTTGCGAAGGAAAGTGCTGCTCACTGGAATGTTTCGCCTAGTTCACAGACTTTAAAAGGACTAGGAAGGCCAACGCCTTGTTTTAGCACTTGTTCTCTGCGTGCAGCTGCTGGATGTTTGGAAGGGCTTTGGGATCCGCCAGAGGTGGAGGGTACGATGCTACAGAGAGCTTGAAGGAAAGCGCCTATCTCCAGGGCCTTTGATGCAGTTCAGCGGGTGCGAGTGGCATGTTGAGCATGTTCATGATGGCACAGAAAAGGTTCTGAAAGAAAGAGGCCGTGCTGAAACTGCCTTTACTTTTGCCGCTTGGAAACTGCTCAGCCAACAATGAAAAGATTCGTCTTGCTTCCCCGCTACGCGCAGGGTTACATCCTTTTATGTCTCCAAGAGGCAGGATGCACAGCAGAGCTCTTCCACCAACTGCTTCCACACGACTGGGGCCGCGCCAGCCAAGCGCTTTTTGCCGGGCACTGTCAGCGCTCATGGAAACAACCACACGACGGCGCTGCAGACTTGCAAAAGAAGGCCAAGCACCTGGCCCAGCTCGAAACCACCCCAAGGGCAGACAGAGGCAACTTGCAAACGGCCCTGCACTCAAAGCAACGGTGTCAGGACAAAAAGGTTGCCCTCATCTTCCCCTTCCAAGAGCACACTCTTCTTTACACCACACCTCTTTGGCCCATACAAATCTTTTCCCTCTCGCAGATTCCGCCCACCAACTTGAAACCATCTGGCAAAAACAGGGCTCAAAACAGTGCCAGCTGAGGAAGATCTTGCTGCCTACAACTTCACCTGCACCCCTCAAACTAGCAGCACACACGCTGTTCTCAGCACTCTCCTTCTCAGCTCTAGGTACCATCCTAAGCCTTCCCTCTCCCAGAGTCAGGATCCAAAGGCAACGGCACCAGGGACTGCTCACACACTGAAGGCACCAGGACAAATAGCTTAAGAGCTTGGCCTTTGCATTCCCACTGACAGCTCAACAGCTCGAACCCAGAGAGAGCTCTGCCTGTTGGGAAAAGCCTTTAAAATCCCTAGGAGTACCTGATGTGCACATCCAAACCTGCCTTCCTTGCCAAAGAGAGCAACTACAAGCCCATCTCCAAAGAAACGGCATCCCCTCCTCCAAAATACAACACATCCAGCGACTGATCCGCCTCCAGTATTGAATATGTCCAACAATTGCCCCCACACGCACAGGGGCCAGAAGAGAAATGTCTTGCTGGACTATTCCTCCCCACAGTACCTTAACATCTGCTCCAGCAACACTGGCACTATGTCCTTGCCTTCCCAAGGAAAGGCACTCCGAGTCTCTTGGCCTTGCCTTGTCTAGTTCTTCTTAAGGTACCCTTGCTCTGCTTCCTTTGCCTACGTCTGCCTTGCCTCGCACTGCCTACAACTTGCTGGCTTTGCTTTGCCCGGCCTACCACTCTTTCCCTTGCCTTCCATGCAGGCAAGGCGCTGCAAACCGAGTGCAGGCAATTGTGGGCAAGTCAAGGGAGAGGTAGGCAAGGCCAGAGCAGTGAGGGGAAAGCAAATGGAGTGGTAGACAAGAGAAGATCCAGAAGTTAGAGGCAAGGCTGGCTGTAGGAAGGAAGGGCCACTGATGGGAAGGCCAGGCAGAAACAGGAAGGGCTCAGCAAGCCAAGGCCCTGGAGGAAAACAGTAGGCAGGTCATGTGCTGGGCATGGCCGTGCAAAGGAATGCAAGGCTCCAGAGGGCTAGCAGGGCAAGGCAAGGCAACTGTTGTGTTGCCAAGGCAAGGCCAGGCAAGGCAGGTGAGAAGTACATTCAAGGACTGCTGGTACACAAAAGTGGCCAGGACCAAGTGCTCTGTGTGGCCTTGATCCCGCGTGGGTCATCTCTCCTCTGTACCTAAAAGACTTGAGCTACCTGCTTTCCCTTGTATGCAAAAGAACTCTCTTTCTGGTCCCCGAGCTCAAGGGCAAAATGTGAATTGCCCCTCCAAGGTTCAAGACACGCAAGGATTGCTCCCAGACAAAGGCTGCCCACAGAGATGAGTGTGGCAACATGCGTCCTCCCCTGGTCTTCCTCTCATGGGATCCTGAAACACCGGAGATGCTTGAGAGCTTTGAGATTCCTCGGAGGAGCAGAAAGGGCAGGGCAAGGCCCAGAAATGTCATTGAAAAGGGGTGTTGAATTCCAGGTGGGGGAGGGGTGAGCAAGGTCATGCAAGGCAAGGGAGGGGTTCAAGGGCAAGGCAAGGCAAGTGGTGGCTTTGCGAGGCGAGGCAAGGCAATGAGGGTCCTAGAAGGAAAAGGAAAGGTGAGGCCAGACCTAGACGAATGTGAAAGGAAGTCAGGTGGGGGATGGGTGAGCAAGTCAGTGCAAGGCAGGGGAGAAAAGGCAGGTTGAGGGAAGGCTACAGAGGGGGCAGCAAGGAAATGCAAGGCATGGGGAAGCATGCGAGGAGTGGGTGCTGCCAGCCGGTGGGGATGGCAGGGGCGGGGCCACTGCAAGTAGCATGGTGGGGATGTGGAGGGGGTGTTAGTATGCGGGAGGTGTGTGTGTGTGTGTGTGCAGTGGAGTGCAGGGTAAGTGCAGGTGTGTGTGTGCGTATACGGGGGTTTTGTGCCAGGTGCTGTGCCGGGGAGAGCCGTTCCACCGCAAGGAAGGTGTGGGCGTGAAAGGAGTAAGATAGATGTGTCTTTACAAAGAGACCGTGTGAATCTCTCCTTAGACAAGGCTAGGAATTTACAGGGGGGGAAGTAACAGAAGAAAGTATTCGTTCTAGAAACTGTTACTAATCAACAGAGACTGTTGCTCAGCCAAGGCCCTGCTAAATTCCTGAACCTAGAGCAAGGCAGCAAAGACTTCCCAGCATTAGGAATAGTTTGGTTTTCTTCCTTTTCCATTCCAAAAGGGGAGTGCATATTAGAGGGGGGCGTAGAGTAGGCAGTTCCGGAAGTCTGTAATTCCCGAGTACCTCAGAGGGTGCTGTTGCCAGGAACTTAACATCAGAAGGGGGCTGCTTCCTGCAATCATTTGAGAGACTCCATGGCAAAAGCCCCATGGCCTCTCCCTGGAGTTGAAGAATGTTACAGGACTCCTCTGTCTCCTTTTTGGTGGATGAAGAAACTCAGAAAGCCACACTTCTGCCAGAACTCTCCAAGATGCCCCCTTTGCTCCCCGTGACTCCATCACTGCCCAGGAAGCTGTCTTTTCTACCACAGCAGTTTGACATACAGTTAAAAGTCGTGTGGCAGAGAAAAAAGGCAAGAATTGGTTTCCAAGGGATGGCAAACAAGAGATACCAGAACCTTTGGCCCTACCAATATTAAAGCAACTCCATTAAGAGAGTTCTTGCACTTCCTGAGGATTGGCAGAAGCCTATCTCATGATGTATGTTGCTGGGGGTCTTTTTAGACTGGCAAAAGGACCTGTTGAAGGTTGCTTGATCTGTGCTAAAGCCAACAGCCAAGTTACAAAGTAACTTGCTAGAGGAGGGAGGCCTTGGGCTGCATGGCCCTTCCAAAGATGCCAGGTGGATTTTCCGGAGATGCCCCAAGTGGCAAGGCTTAATATCTTCTGGTAATCGTATGTCAGCTAGCAAGGTGGCCAGAAGTATTTCCAACTACTTCAGTAATGACAGGATCAGTTCTTAAGGCATTTTTGGAACAAATCATTCCAAGATACAGCATTGTAGAAGCAATAGATTCAGATAGGGGAACTCATTTTGCAGGAAAGATCCTTCAAGGGGTTTTGGCTTCTTTAGGAACACAATGGAACCTCCATAGGCCCTGGCACCCCCAGAGCTCGGCTCGGGTAGAAAACAATGAAGAGAGAAATAAACACCTTTTGAAGCTGGTAATAGAAACCAAGATGCCATGGGTAGGGCTTTGGACATTGGCTTTGGTGAGAATGAGGGCCCAACCCAGAAGAGAGATTCAGTTATCTCCCTTTCAATCGTTGTTTGCAATTGCCCTCCTGGTAAGTCTCCACCCAGTGGGGGGGGGTAGAGGCAAGTGATGCATTTTTAAAACCATCTGTGGCCAGGATCCTGCTTCTTGTGAAACCCCTTCAACAGGAAACTCAGCTGGCGCAAGCCCGGCCTTTGGACTTTGCTGCTTTTAACATCCAACCAGGAGATTGAGTCCTAATTAAGGAGTAGAAAGAAGCGCCAGTGCTGGTGAAATGGCGTGGCCCATTCCAAGTGTCACTGACGACAGAAAACAGCCGTCAAGTAAGCTGAACACAGGTGAACCCGTCACTCTCGGGTCAAGGTCTCTGAAGCCTCGGAGATTTGCACATCTCAGCTGGAGGAGAAGGCCGGGAGGCCGTGACTGACACTCTGCAGGAGTGGGCCGGAGCAGTAGGCAGTGCTTCGACATCGGAAGAAGCCCCGCAGTCCTACCTTCAGACCGTCTGCTGAAATAGACTGTATAGGCATCCCTCCTCTAGAATCTCCACTCACTTGGGGGCTAATACTTGTGGCCATTTTGTTACGTTAAGTGGTTTCTGTGTCTTCAATTGCCACAGGTGCTGCAGAAGACAACAGGAAAATTAGACTAGCTAATTAGATGACACTATTAAAACATTTTCCTTACTAATTCTACTTTGATATGGTCAGCTGAGTTTAGGCCAGGAGTGGGAGAATCAATTTGCAGCCTTAGGAGAAGAAGTAGCAAAAGTTTTTAACCTTAGCAATTGCTGGCTCTGTGGAAGGCCAGGAGGATCTGAAGAGTGGCCATAGTTGGCTAGCCCAGCTGAACCTAAATGGTGGGTCAATGTGAGGGCCCACAGTGGGATGGGATTTGGGGCCAAAGAAGGAAGTTCACGGCCACTTCATTCTTCTCCAACAGGCACTTATTGCCTAATAGGATAGGGCGTGTCTATGTAGGAAAAGGCAATTGTCAATTGACTTTCCCTCTGGGCTTGAACAACTGGGTTTGGACCCCCAATTGCCCTCCTTCCAATTGTTCCAAATATCAAGGCAAATGCAATCAAATACCTGTTCGGCTCACTAACAGTAGCTGCGTAAGGCGTTCTTATCACACTTACCAAAAATATTTGGAAGCCTGTAAAGCAATGGGGAGGGACAAGGGGTTTTTTTGACCACCTGTTTTTGAGCAGTCCCCACAAAAATTCCACAAGTAGAAGACATGTTGTTTGTGATTATCAGTGGGAATGGCCACACCGGATTGGAACTCAAAGCCTTTTAGTGAGTTCTGCTCCAAATCCAACCAAGCAGCTTGCAGATGTAAATGTAGGTGGGAACCCTGTGCGGGAGCTTGGAAATGCAAATGCTGGGACCCTTATGGTGGGGCAACTCTTGTTGGAGGACCGTTAGGCCCGGGAATCCTGCTGTATTTTGAGCCACCAATTGATGACCATGGGTAGGTTCCTTTGCTAATGGAACACGGGCTTTGAAAGGACAGTATTGGATTTGTGGCCAACATGCTTAGCTCAGGTTACCTCCAAACTGGTCAGGGATATGGTATATTTAGTAGACTGTTGTTCTTTTTGCTACTACAAGTTCTGGGAAATCGCTTAGGAATCAAAATCTGTGATGATTTAATTAGAGAAAAGCAGTCAGCTGATGCAGCCCTGGCTGGAGGGAGCACCCCAAAACGGGGAAATGATGAACGGCCAACAGAACAAGTTACCCAACACGATGGACCAGCCCCTTGGAAACCTAAGGAATTAATCCCAGATGCCTGGGAACCCATTTATCATTTGAAGGAGATAATTAGGTTACAAGCTGTCTCGGAAATAATTACCAACCAGCCAGCCACAGCGCTTGACCTTTTTGCTGAGCAACCCACTTAAATGAGGAAAGCGGTATTTCAACATTGGATGGTATTAGATTATCTGTTGGCAGAAGAAGGAGGAGTTTGTGGGAAATTAAATGACTCGAGCTGCTGTTTGCAAGCAGATGACAGCGGAAAAGTGGTCAAACAAATAACAAAGGAAATAACGTCAGCTCGTGGACCTGTCCAAATGTTGAAAGGATGGGGATGGGACATGTTTTCATGGTTAACTGGCCAGCTCTGGGCTAAATGAATACGATTCCTCCTCTTACATGCTATAGCAACTCTCATCTTTTTACCATGTGTGACACCATGCTGGCGGCAGCTCTTTCAGCAGGTGCTCAAGGGGATGCCGCTAGCAGCCATGCCTACCTGATCCAGAAATGACTACAAAAGGACAGAAAAGGATGTCACTGCAAATAATAGCAAAACCCAAGAAGACTCCAGAAGAAAAAAATTAAATCCATGGTAATTAAGGTTTGTAAAGACAAATACAGAGCAAATAAAAAGAGGAGGGATTAAAAGGAATGAGATGGATGAGTCTTTACAAAGAGACCGTGTGAATCGGCCTGTAGACAAGGCTAGGAAGTTATGGCTAGTGAAGTAACAGAAGAAACTAGGAGTTCTCTAGAACTGTTACTAATCATTAGAGACTGTTGATTAATCAAGGCCGTGTTAAATTCCTGAACCTAGAGCAAGGCAACAAAGACTTAAGAGCATTAGGAATGGGGTTCTTTTCTTTCTTCTCGATGCCAAGAGGGGGGTGCATATTAGAGGGGGGCGCATAGAGTAGGCAGTTCCGGAAGTCTGTATCTCCCGAATACCTCAGCCAGTGGGGAAAAGGAAGAGGGTGCTGTGGCCGGGAACTTGGCATCAAAAGGGGGCTGCATCCCGCAACCGTTTGACAGACGCCATGGGAAAAGCCCCATGGACTCTCCCTGTAGTCGAAGAATGTTGCAGGACTCCTCTGTCTCCTTTTCGGATATAAACCTCAGGCATCGTGGATTAATTTTCCCTAACGGCAGCGACCTGCCGCGTGGTCTCCGTGCTCCTCTCCAGCCCCCCGGGACGTGTAAAATAGTTCCCAGCGGCTCCCACCGCGCGTTGCAGACGGCTGTGCGGCCCCGGGGCTGCCCGCAGTGCTCCCCTGCCCCGCCAGGGCTGCCCGCGGGCTGCGGAGCCGCCTCGCGACCGGCGCGGCCAGGGCCGGGGCCCTTCTCGACAGCAGCCGAGGGGCTGCGGAGCGGGCGGCTGCCGGACGATCAGCTATTTTATGCCGCGCGGTGCTGCCGCCTCCATCTAGCTCTCCATCGCGCCGCCGCCCGCCGCCCGCCTGGCGCGCTCACGCTCGGCCGCGCTCGCCGCCCGCCCAGCCTCGCCGGAAGCTCTCCCGCCCGGGCTGTGCCCCGGCTCCGCCGGCAGCTCGGCAGGGCCCGGCCGCACGCGTGCTGCGTGGCTCGGAGCAGCCGCGTTGCGCCGCAGGCGACGGGGAAGGCGGGGCGGGCCGGCGCCATCGTGGTAGCGCGAGGAGAGGAGCGCCCGGGCGGGGCGGCGAGCGGCGCGGCGGTGAGCGCTTCTGCTTCCTGTCGCTCGGCGGCCGCCCACGGCAGGTGCCGTGTGACCCCGCGGAGCGGCGGGGCCGGCCGGGCGGTGCGCGGCGAGGCTTTCGGCCAGCGGCGACCACAGCGAGAGGCTGCTGGCACTGCCCGTGCCGGTGGAGAGAGCGGGGATCCGAGGCCGGCCTTCCCCGGGCGACGAGGGGAGGCCGCCTTTGCCGCGCTGCCCTCCGTGCAGCATGTGGCCGATTCCGGCGAACCCGGGGTCTCCGCAGCGGCGCGGGCGGGAGGGAGTGGGGAGCGCGCTCGGTGCCGTGCCGGCCGCTCCCGGCCAGCGCTGCGCTGCGCCGAGGCGTTTTCCCGCCCGTCCTGGGAAGGACATAAGCGACACCGTAGTTGGAGCTTAGCTGTCAGGGGGAACAACTTCTCTCTGTGAAAAACGAAGTTCACTCTCCTGTGAGAATTTAAAGGGGTTTAATATAAAGACAATAAGAGACACATCAAATAAAGCAACGGGGTAACAGCCAGTTGCCTTGGCGCTCTGCCAAGAGCACACCTGATGCCAGAGGTCAGTCCTTTTTATACCGTTTTTACTGTCTGTTCTTTATTCATATTAAAACTTTTCCTGGAGCTGTTCTGCATGGCCACTCCTTGGTTCCGCCTTTTTAGAGCGTGCCTAGTCTTCTGCCTTGTGGTTTTATTTCTCTTGATTCTTGGGGTTGGGCCCGCTAGGCAAGAGTCGATGGTAGGGTGGATTTCTTAATTCTCCAGACAGTCAGGGCTGATTGCAGCTTTGGGCCTCTTCGTCTCTCCGGGCAGAGTGGTGATAAAATCTCCCGGACTCTCCTGGCCGCCCGTTCTCCGGGCGGAGTAGCCTTTGGGCCCTTTTGCTCCCTAGACAAAGTGTTGATTAGCAGCTTTTCGGGCCTCATCCTCTGTTCGTTTGGAGGTTATCTTACGTGCTCACACTTGCTAACATTCTTGCTAAAAAGAGAGAAAACTACATCCACACAGCAGAAAGCATTTCTAACGTTATATAATATCTACTTTATACTTTGCGAGAAGCTAATATAATATATGTTTATAACAATCCCCCCTTTTCTATTTTATAAATCATTTGGCTTGAGCAATAATTCTTTTTTCTTGGCTTCTAATGTCTGTTCGTTCTTTTCACAGATCAATTTGGCTTCTTCAAGAGGGTCTTTTGTATCACTTTGTCTTTTTAATACCATAATTTTTTGTGCTGTTCCAGACATAGCCAACTTTGGGTCAGTAGGCATTGCCACAACTTGCATGCCTTGAACTATGCTGGTGATTAGCCGAATAAAGCAGGGGATCAAGCAAGGGAGAAATATTAGACTAGCTGTAGCACATAAGAGGAAGAAACCTAGCTTCTTCCACCATTCTTTCCCCAATATGCCATCCCACCAGTTAGCAGACATCATTGATTCCCATTTTTGGACTGGTACATGGGCTATTTTTCTGATTTGGTTGGCCATATCTAGAACGGCATCCCCATTGTCATCAATTTTTAAACAACAGTCCGATGTATTGAACTTCCTGCACACACCGCCTTCTTCGGCCAGTAAATAGTCTAAAGCCAGCCTATTTTGATGTATTGCAGCTCTGGTTTGGCGTTGCTGGCTGACTATTAATTCCATAGCCCCAGCTGTTTCATTGGTTATGATTTCTACAAGAGCTTGGAGTCTGATGATACGATTCAGCATGTAAATTGGGGTCTGATATCCCCAACTTCCATCTTGTGCTTAGGTAGCTGGCCCATCTGTTTCTAATATTCGTTCAGGGGGCCATTCCTCATCTTTCCATTTTTGGAATCCTCCAATTAAATCTCTTTTCTTTCTTTTGAAGTCTTCATAGAGAGGTATACCTAATTGATCTCCCACTGGTTCTGGGAAAAGGAAAAACCCTGGTTGAATGATTCTTAGTGTACAACTCCCTTTCCAATGTGAAGGGAGTCTTGGGGATGCCCTTTTCCCACATATCCAAAAGAAGCCATCTGGTGCTTTCCAATAATCACCTTCTTGTTGATTTATATTCTCCCCAAATTTGGCTATTTCTGGGATTCCAAAATAAGGATTTTTCCTCGTGTCATTACACTGAAAGAGTCCAACTTCATGATCATATACACAGTCTTTTCCTTTTTTCTGGGCTCAATACCAAGTTGGTTTTTCTGGGACCCACCACCTTGAAGTTTTGTTACTCACTTTATAGCTTTTACAGGGAGTGTTTCCTACTTCATTAAGAAAGTTTATCCCAGTTCGCCAGAGGCATTCTTCCCCTATCACTGTTGAACTTAAAATCCACCCCTCAGGTCGGTTCCCCCCTCTTATATTTGTCCGGTTCCATTTAAGGAGTTCTACCGGGCCTACGCTGCTACCTTTCCGTGGCCATTCTTCTGTCATTAAAGCTCCTCCACAGACCCAACAGTTGGTTATGTTAAGTTCTTTACCTATCCTCTCCCCCAATTCCACAAACAGGTTTTTTCCTAACCTTGGGGTTTTTTCCTCTTTGTTGTTTGAGCTTTGCATACAGGTCCTGGCGTGGTGAGGTGAATATAGGGCGAGGTTGCTGTGCTGGCTTTGTATCTTTACTTACCACTTGCTCTTTTACCAAATCTTGGACTGTTCCCCTGGTGGCAGCTGTGGAGCAAATCTATTTTTCTCCTTTTGGACAATTGCTTCTTAGTCTGTTTCCACTTGTTCCTAAATTTTCTGTAATCCAATATTTTTCTCCTTTATGCATGCAAATACCTAATTTGGATGAGTCATAACAGTGACTGTTGGTATGGGTATGAGTAATAAGAAAGAAGCCCCGGTGTCTTTCCATGTAGAGCTTTCGATAGCATTTGTAACATGGTCTTGCCGGTGTCCCAAAAGGGACCAGGAGAAGTGACAAAAGAAGGAATAACAGAGGTCCGGCATGGCTTATACTCCCACCTCCCTTGCCTATGAGGTTGCAACCCATAGCAGGTGTATTGGATCTTCTCGGTGGCGAGTACAGTGGCCGACCCGGTCTTGCCCTCTATTTCCTTGTCACTTCCTTTGTAGCTTTTAGGCAAATTTCTTTTGGCACCTTTTTAACTGTAGTATCTTATCGTATCTTAGGTGTTTCCCATTCAACAGGCACTAGTAATTCCCATCTGCAGAGCAAAGTTATTGCTTTTGTTGCTTATGATTTTGTCTGGATAGGGGGTTGATTTTGTGCTTGACACCCTTTACAACTAGGGTGTCGACGGTGTGAAATGCCAATTTCCCTCTAGATTAATTACTTATATTTGACGTGGTTGGCATGCCCCGTGTTAGAATGATTCAAACAGGGTATATGATGTGGCACTGATGGAAGTTGTGATTCTCCCCCTTCTTAATACAAATCACAGGCTAGAATCAGGACATGAGAGTTCCCTGTTTGATCCAGTCCCAACCCTTCCTGTTTGAAGTGAGAATATTCTTCTCCACGATGTCCCAGAATTTGTCCAGGGGCCACTGATATAAATTTGGCTTTTACTTCTCAGTTAGGTGTGATTCTTTGCATATCCCTTGGATTATTTAGATTGTTCTAGCTCATTGCCACCTGGTCTCCGTTTAAGAATCAATTTGGTATCACCTGGTTTGGATATTACAGTCCACTCTTCAGGTTCTTTTACAGGTCCTTTGATTCTGCTGGCATGGATCTACCCTCGTTCCTTGGTCTGGATTGCGGCCTCAGTCATCAGCAGTACCTGAAAAGGACCCTCCCATTGTGGAGTCAAAGATTGTTCTTTCCATGTTTTTACTAGTACCCATTCCCCTGAATGGATATTATGAATTTTGAACTCCAAAGCTGTGGTTTGAGGGATCATTCCTTTCAGCCGCAAATTTTCAAGTGTTCTGGCAATTGCGGTGACATATTTTTTGACACTTACTTCTCCTACTTCATAAGTGGCTGTTTCATGTTGAGCAGTAAGGAAGGGTAATCCGAACATCATCTCATAAGGAGACACTCCCAGGTCTGACCTGGGCTGTGTTCGGCCTCTCAACAGAGCCAAAGGTAAGCATTTTACCCATGACATTTGAGTTTCAATCATTAATTTTGTTAAAGTTTTTTTCAAAGTCTGGTTCACTCTTTCTACTTGGCCTGAACTTTGTGGGTGCCAGGGGGTATGTAATTCCCATTTTATTCCCAAGGCTTGAGTTATTTGTTGTAAGACTTTGGATGTAAAATGTGTTCTTCTATCTGAGTTTATTTTATTAACCATTCCATATCTGGGAATAATTTGTTCCAGAAGGGTTTTGCATACTATGTTAGCTGTAGCTCTAGTAGCAGGAACTGCTTCTACCCAACAAGTTAGGTGGTCTGCTATTACTAATAGGAACTTCCATCTCTGTATTTGAGGAAGTTTAGTGAAATCTACTTGGATACTTTGGAATGGTCGCAGAGCTAACTCACGGCCTCCTAATGTTGTTTTTCTCATTATTTTCCTAGTCACTCTTTGGCAAGTTCTACAGTTCCCAGTTATTTGTTTTGCTACCCCAAAGATTCCAATACACCCATAATTTTTTAGAAAATGATCACACAAGCTAGCTTGAGTACCCCAATGAGTTTTTTGATGCATATCTTCTAATATTCTCTTAGTGAGTGGCTTATTAAGTAACTGTCTCCCATCAGGAAGTTTCCGTTTTCCAGATTGATCTTGTTCTCCCCCTATCTTAAATAATTCTTTTTCTTCTTCTTTACTAAATTTGGGGATTTCCAATTCTCCCCTTTCTGGGGTCAGGATTAACAGAATTGGTTCAGTCCCATTTTCTGCTGCATCTTTGGCTTCTTGGTCTGCTAGGTTATTCCCTCTTATTTCTGGGGTCATCCCTTCTTGGTGTCCTTTGATATGCACTACGGCTATTTCTTCAGGCAATTTTAATGCTTCCAACACTTCTGAAATCAGGCCTTCATGTATCAGTTCTTTCCCCTTTGAATTTAGTAAACCCCTTTCTTCCCAGATCTTTCCAAAGGTATGTACTTTGAATCAGTATAGACGGTCCCCTTTTTGTGTGCTAAATGCTCCAGTGCTCTCTTTAGAGCGTATAATTCACAAGACTGCGCCGACCAATTTGAAGGTAGTTTTCCTTTTTCGATGGCCTGCATATTTATCCCATCGACTAAGGCATATCTTGACATTCTTTTTCCTTGCAAGCATCTGGATGAACCATCCACATATATTCTTTCCTCTTCTAAGAGGGCTTGTTCAGCTAGATCTTCTCGAACTTTTGTTTGGTATTGAGTAATTTCTAAGCAATCATGTGCCAGGTCATCTTTTGGTTCTCCATACAGGAATTGGGCCGGATTGAGGCTTTTGCTTGCTTCTATAGTTAGATCATTACTGTCAATCAGAATTGCTTCATATTTTAATAGCCTGGAGTCTGTTAACCATTTTTCAGCTTTTTGATTTAGCACATTTCGGACCGCATGGGGTGTGTATACAATCAGTTTACTTCCAAAGGTGAGCTTACGGCTCTCCTCCACCAAAATAGCGGTAGCTGCTATGGCTTGAATGCATACTGGCCAGCCACGGCTTACTGGGTCCAATAGTTTAGCTAAATAAGCTATTGGTCTTCTCACCCCTCCCCATTCCTGGACTAATACACCATGAGCTACTCCATTTTCTGCATTCACATATAAATGAAAGGGTTTTTCTAGTGAGGGTAAGCTTAGGGCTGGTACCGAGGCTAGTTTCAACTTCAGTTTTTCTAATTTATTATCATCATCATCTTTGGTCCATTGTATATTGTCTCCCCCTGTTAATTTTTCATATAAAAATTTTACTGCTTGTGTATATCTTTCAATCCATAATCTGCAATATCCCAGTAGCCCCAGCAGTCTCCTAACCTCCTTTTTTGAAGAGGGAGGAGGGAGGGATAAAATCCCTGTAATTGTTTCAGGACTTAGTTGTCAGCTACCTTTGCTTATCAGGTGGCCGAGATATTTTACTTCTGATTCCACAAACTGTAATTTCCTTTTTGATGCCTTTAGTCCCTTTTTCCCAAGAAAATTTAGAAGCTTTATGGTAGCTCCTTTAACTTTCATTTCATCTTCTCCTGATATTAGAAGGTCATCTCCATATTGGATAAATTGTATTCCTGGGGGAGTGGGGAAGGTTTGTAGTATTTCTCCCAAGGCTTGCCCAAATAAATTTGGGGCCTCACAATAGCCCTGTGGCAGTTTAGTCCACCTCAACTGGTTCTTTTTCCCTGTGTTTGGATCTTCCCATTCAAAGGCAAAAATATTTCGGCTTTCCTCTGCCAGTGGGCAGGCCCAAAAGGCATTTTTAAGATCTACCACACTAAACCACTGATGTTGAGGTGGAATTTTGCTTAAAAGAGTGCAGGGATTAGGAACCATAGGGTAGCAGGCCCGTGTTCTTTTGTTTACTTCTCTTAAATCTTGCACTAATTTATAATTTCCATCAGATTTCTTTACTGGGAGAATAGGGCTATTATGAGGGGATTTACAAGGTTCTAGTGTCCCATCCTTTATTAATTCTTCTATCACTGGTTTTAAGCCTTTTCTCCCTTCTAAAGATATAGGGTACTGATGTACACAAATGGGACCTTCTTCTTTTTCAATTGTGACCCTTATGGGGTCAAGATCTAGTCCACCCCTATTCCCTTCCCTAGCCCAAACCTCTCTGTTAATTTTGCTTTCATCTTCTTGGCTAAGTTTAAACACTTTGGCCGTCATTTTCCCTTCTTCTGGTATGACTCCAATCCCCAGTTGGATTTGTAAATCCCTTCCCAATAAATTGCTGCCAGCCTCAGGAGCTAACAAAGCATCCCCTATCCCTATTTTTGTTTCCCCTTCAATAACCACATCTTTAATGACAGAGACCTTAAATCCTTCCCCCTTTGCTCCTGTTACTTTTACCATATCATTACTCCCTTTTGGAATATTCATCACACAAGTCTTTTCTGCCCCAGTGTCAACTATAAATTCCAATACTTCCTCTTCGGGGCCTACTTTTAAAGTTATCAAAGGCTCCAGATGGTATTTATCCCCCCAAAAATAGAGCCCATGATTTCCCTATTTTTCTTCTGTGCGTGTCTCTTGAAATCTTTTCAGATCCCTCCTCAGGTGGGGGCATTCTCTTTGATAATGCCCTTCTTCCTTGCAATAGAAACAGGCATCCCTGGGTTGTTCTTGGAATCTTGATTGTGCTGAGGTTTTATTTTTCTCTTTTCCACCATTTCTGAATCTGGAATGTTTAGGAGTGTTACCTGAGGGCTTTAGATTTTTTTTGGAAGGTACTCTCTCGCATAGTGGCTATCATGATCTTTGCTCCCACTTTGGCTTTTTCTTCATCCCTCCGGACATATATATCTTTTGAGCTTCCCTTACTAGGTCTTGTAATGGTTTCTCATACCAATCTTCTATTTTTTCCAATTTTTTTCTAATATCTGGCCAGGCATGAGTGACAAAGTGAACTCTTAGCAGGGCTTGCCCTGCTAGGGACTCCGGGTCTCTCCCAGAATATTGTTTCATATTCTTTCGGAGCCTCTCCAGCCACTCAGTCGGGGTTTCTTCCTTCCCTTGCTGCCCCTCAAAGGCCTTTCTGACATTTTGTCCTCAGAGTGCCCCCTCTTTTATTCCCTTTGTGATTGATGGAGGCAGACAAAGAGGTTTAATCAAATTAGAGAATTTATTAATTACAGCAAGCAAGGCATAAGCAAAATCAGCGCTGGGCGACAGGGGAGTCCCCGCTCCACCGAATTGCCGCAGGGGTTTGCAAATTTCAGTCCTTCTTTTATGCAGGGTCGTTTCCTGTTAACTCTTCTTTAAGGGAGTACTCTGCGCATGTGTGAACTTGTTGCTAGGGGGTCGTTTTCTGCCTTCTGGTGGTCGATGGCTGAAGGCTAGTAGTCTTCTTCAGGTGCCCTCTGGGTGACCTTTTCCATATTTGGTCAGTTAGTATCCCCTGCTTTTCTTCCTGGAGCTTAAACAATAGTACACTTACAGCACTTACAACCTTTACATATAGATTTGTTAAGACATTTCCTGTTATGTACATTGTGGCCTGTGTCAGCTCTTTTCAATGAACAAAATACCCTCATTTATTACAATCCCCCCTTTTTCTCTTGTTCATTTTTGTTCATTGAATCTTTTTAGCTCCTGTTTAGCTAATTCTAACATTTCTTCTTCATGATTTTCTGATATCTGCTGGTATTTAGCCCTAAGGAGCATTAAATGTGCTACTTCTAAGCGCCCTTTTACTATGGAGATCAACTTATTAAGTATACACGGCCCAAATGTGAGTCCTAGGACTAACAGAATTAGAGGCCCTGCGATGGTAGATAACAAAGTGGTTAACCAGGGTGAATGGTTAAACCAGGATTCATACCAGCTCTGTTGTGCCTCTCTTTCTCTTTTCCGTTGTTCTAGCCGTTTTCTTAGTTCAGTCATGGTGTCTATCACTACCCTAGTGTGGTCTGCGTATACACAGCATTCTTCTTTGAGTGCTACACACAGTCCTCTCTGCTGAAGGAATAATAAGTCTAAACCCCTCCTATTTTGTAGGACTACTTCTGATAGAGATCTTACTGATTTTACTAGGCCATCAATTGCTTGTTCTATTCGGCTTAGATCTTCATCTACTGAGACCCTTAGTGCTCTTAACTCTTTTTGCTGGGTGACTAAGGATGCTATTCCAGTTCCTGCCCCAACTCCTCCTATAGTGAGAAGGGTTGCTATGGTTAATGCAGTAAAAGGTTCTCTTTTTACTAGGTGATGATCTGCTGTGGTGTGTTGTTGGTACATGTATTCACTAGGATGATACGTGATTCGAGGTATGATGGACACTTGAATACAATAATCGTGGGTGTAATTAAATAGTTTGAGCGAAAGGCAGGGTGTGATTCCTATATTGTTACACACCCATTTAGTATTTGCGGCTGGGAGCAACCAATCTGCAGGTTTTTCATCTTCTTTAGGTGATATCTTTACCTCACACAAATGTTCTTTATGTTTTGGAATGTTTCCTATACATCTTCCTTTCCCAGTTACTTGAGACAAAGTCAGTCCTTGAATTGATTCTTTTCTCTGTTTCCAAAGACATTGTGCTGGGTTTGTGCCGTTAATTCTTCTAGCCTTTGCAGTCACACCTATTCCTTCATAAAAAGGCGGCCTGATGTTGTAACATAACTAGCATTCCTTAGTTAGCTCTGGATTGGTCTTATTTATTACACCATAACTAGCTTGCATGATCTTCTATAGAGCACTATATTCTAAGTTTGTTTTAACATCAGTTGGATTCTCGTTCTGGGGAGTGATTGTTATACTACTAACTTGCTGAGTTTTGTTTATATTGCCTATTTCCTCTAGTTCCCCTAGACCCTGGTTTGGTCCAACTAGTTCTGGATCAGGGGGTGCGTGTTTTTTCTTAATCATTATTAGGTTTCCTCTATCTTTCCCGGGTTCCCAGTGTCTGATTCCCCAGATTTTCCCCAGTAACCAATCCGGATTAGTGGGTTGCATTATATTTATATATATAAAGGAACAGGTCCCCATATATGTCGTCTCTCCAGAAGGTCCTCTTCGTGGCTTAGTGCACCCTACGGGCCCGAACCCAGCTTTCAGAAATTTGTCTGGTCCCCCTCCCGGGATCCAGTCGGAGGCTATTGTCTCGCACCCCCAATATCCACAGAAATATTCTCCTGGATAATTACAGTATGATTTCCCTCGATTAGCGGTTGGACACATATAAAATCTTGTTAGGTTTAGTTCTTTTCCACAGTGTTCAATAGCTGTTAGATCACATAATCCCGCTCGAAAACTTGGTGCCCCTACAGTGGTATTTGTTTGTAGTATCCTATTATCACTTAACCTAACTAATGACCATTTAAAGGGTTCGTGTGGAAAGTGTGTCTCTTCTAAAGTCTCAACCCCGTTCAATTTAATTAAGCAAAGCATGATTAGTAGAAAAATATTACGCTGGGCTAAATGATGGAGTCGATTTGTGGTAATAGTTATTTGGTTACTATAGTTTGGTGGTGTCTTTCCCCCTTTCACATGTCGCGGGTCACACTGAGGCTTTCTAGTCCCACTCCTGAGGCAGTTCTGCAAGCATTGCTCTAGTATCCCAATACAGGGGTTCTTTCCTCCACAGCTTTTTACTCCTCTGCCTCGCTCGTCGACCCGGTTGCTTCGGGCTACGAGGGGTACCATCTTCTCGGCAGCAGGAGTATTTTTCAGGAGGTCCTTGGGATCGAGCCTGTCGGGTTTCTTGCCTCTTAATGTAGGAGTTCCAATTACGGTTCTTAACTTCTGGAGCGTTACACTGGACTCCCCTCAGGCGTTTGCGACAAATGCTGTCACAGATGTCAGCTACAAAGGGGGCTGGTAAGTTAAAGTTGTAACAATAATAATGGGGATTAATTCCCTTAAATACTATTTCCCACCATTCACTTGACCCCTTTTTTAGAATTCCTCGTGATACTGCATGTGCTAGAGCCCAATTAGTAAATTGACCTTGAAGCTTCTGGCAGGGGATGCAAACTCCTCTGGGGGGAGTTCCCCTTTCACAATGACTCCACCACTTTTTCCTGCATACTATACATATATAACAAACAAAAGGATAACATCTACAATTAGAATTCCCACTTTATTCCCATAATTCCCATTACTTCTTTGATGATTTTAGATACAAAGTGGGGTCCTCGGTCGGAGTCAATAGTCTCAATTATTCCATATCTAGGGATAATATTTTCTAATAGAACTTTGACCACTGTCTGTGCTGTTGCCCTTGCTGTGGGAAATGCTTCGACAAAATGCGTTAGATGGTCTACTATAACTAATAAGTATTTACTTCTTCCTACTTTGGGCAATTCGGTGAAATCTAGTTGTATGTTAGCAAAGGGCCTGTGTGCTAGTGGTCTCCCTCCCAATGGGCGTTCTCTTAAATAAGCCTTATTCACTTTAAGGCAAGTTATGCAGCCTTTAACAATTTGTTTTGCCAAATTATATATTCCAATACACATATACTTAGCGGCAAACTGGTCTGCTAGTGCTTGTGTTCCCCAATGAGTTTGGCTATGTATCTTTTGTAAAATTTCCACTGCTATTGATTTAGGTAGTACTACTCTTCCATCTGGGAGTTTCCATTCTCCTTCTGAATTTTCTTTTAGCCCCATTTGTGATAGTTTCTCTTTTTCTTGTTCTGTAAAACTATAAATGCACCTAGTTTTATTGGGGAATTTCTCCTTTGGTTGGTTCTTATCTTGAACTTGTCGTATAACCAAAAGTGCTGCCCTTTTTGCTTCTTGGTCTGCTGCGTTATTACCTCTACTTCTAAAATCTATTCTTTTCTGGTGACCTCTGAGATGTACTACAGCAATTCTTCTAGGCTCCCGTAAGGCCTGGAGTAGCTGTCTTATTAGCTCCTGATGGACTAAGTCTTTCCCTTGAGAGTTTATTAACCCTCGTTCTTCCCATATTTTCCCAAATGTATGTACCACTCCATATGCATATTTGGAGTCTGTATATATTGTCCCTGTTTTATTTTTCAGCAATCTCAGAGCTCGTAAGACTGCATACAATTCACAAGCTTGAGCTGACCAGGATCTACTTAGAGGTCCTGACTCTAAGACTTCTGACCCTTCCTCTTTAATGATTGCATAGCCAGATACTCTCTTTCCCTCTATTACCCGAGATGATCCGTCTACAAACAGCCTCTCCCCTTCTTCTAATTCTTCTTCTTCTAAGTCCGGTCGGATTTTGGTTTGTTCTTCTATAGTTAACATGCAATCATGGGCTAATTTATTCTCATTTGGTTCTTCGTATAAGAACTGGGCCGGATTTTGTAGTGTAGTGACCTCTAGTGTTAGCTTTGGGGAATCTAATAAGATCCCTTCATACTTTAAAAGTCTCGAATCTGTTATCCATTTTTCAGCTTTTTGTTGCAATATTCCCCTAATGTTATGTGGAGATAATACCTTGAGTTCCCCATTAAAAGTTATTTTACGTGCTTCTTCTACTAAGAGAGCACAGGCTACCACTGCCTGTAGGCATGTAGGCCATCCCTTGCTTACTGGATCTAATAGCTTTGACAAATATCCTACCGGTTTCTTTCTCCCAGCCCAATCTTGAGTTAATACTCCATATGCTGTCCCATTTTCAATGTTTACAAATAGATAAAATGGTCTTTTTAAATCAGGTAAACTTAGTACTGGAGCATTAATTAAATCCTGTTGCAGTTGTTTTAAATTCCTCTCATCCTCTCTGCTCCATTTCAATAACCCATTATGACTGAGCTTGTTATACAGAAATTTGACCTTGGTACTATAATTATCAATCCATTGTCTACAGTAGCCTACTAATCCTAGCAATTGCCTTACTTGTCTCTTGCTCCTTGGTGGTGGGAGTGAGAGGATTCCTTTCACTCTTTCGGGGTCTATTTTCTTCTCTCCTTTACTCAAATAATGGCCTAAATATTTTACTTCTTCTTCTACAAACTGTAATTTTGCCTTTGATACTTTTAGTCCCTTTAAGCTTAGAAAGTTTAACAGTTTAATGCTCTCCTCCCGAACTTCTTCTTCTTTTCTTCCTGCAATCAGGAGGTCATCCACATACTGAATCAAAGTAATGTTTTCTCTTGTTTGATATTCTTGGAGGATTTGTTCTAATGCTTGTCTAAATAAATTTGGTGATTCTGTGAACCCTTGTGGCAGCACGGTCCACCGCAACTGTTGTCGCCTATGAGTATCTGGGTCCTCCCATTCAAAGGCAAAATAATCTCTACTATTTTCGTCTAAGGGGCAGGCCCAAAATGCATCTTTTAGATCAATTACACTATACCAGTGATTTTCTGGCCCTAGTCTACTTAATAGGGTGTATGGGTTAGCAACCACCGGGAACCGGGCCACTGTCCTCTTATTAATTTCTCTTAAATCATGCACTAATCGATAGGATCCATCTGGTTTCTTTACTGGTAAAATGGGTGTATTAAAAGGGGACATACAGGGCTCTAGGAGTCCCTTGCTTATTAGTCTGTCTATTTCAGGCTTTAGTCCTCGTTTCCCTTCTGGGGATATGGGATACTGCTTGATCCTTATTGGAATTTCTGGATCTTTTATGGTTACGGAGAAGGGCGGAATGTTCAGTTGGCCCACACTGTCAGGTGTGTACCATACCTCAGGGTTAATCTCCTTTTCATCCTCTACTCTAAGGGGGCATAGTTTGATTCTCAATTCTTTATTAATTACCTCTAGGTTTATCCCCAATTCTACTATGAGATCTCTACCCATGAGGTTATACTCTGCTTCTGGTGCCAACAAAAGGCTTCCTATTCCTATTTTTGATTCGGTTTCTATTAGGACATCTTTAATAACAGGGACCTCAAAAGGTTCACCCTTGGCACCCACTACAAGGGCGGTGTCTCGGGAGACTTTACACCCAGATGGTAAAACTTGGATAGTTGATCTTTCTGCTCCCGTATCTACCAGGAATTCAAATTCCTGGCATTGGGGACCGACTTTTATTTTTATCAAGGGCTCTGGATGTTTCTTGGTCCCCAGTAAGTAGAGCCCCTGACCCCTCTAATCTTCTTTAAACATCTTTTCATCTCTTATCCTCTTTCTGCAATCCCTTCTGATGTGTCTCTTCTCCCCACAATAAAAACATACGACTGCTTCCCTCCTTTCTACCCTCTGATTTCTCTCTGTGTTCCTAGGGGCCTTTCTGGGCATCTGCCCCATTCGGCGGGGAGAGTCTTGTTTTCTGCTTTCCCTTACTGCTGCCACCATCATTCTGACTTGTCTCTTGTGATTCTCTTCATCCCTCCTGACATATACTTTCTGTGCTTCCCTCAACAATTCGTCTAATCCTCTCTCCTGCCAATTTTCTAGTTTTTCTAGCTTCTTCCTGATGTCATCCCATGATTTGGCTACAAATTGAGTTTTCAGAAGTGCCTGACCCAACTGTGTATCTGGGTCCAGGCCTGAATACAGCTGTAGATTCTTTCTTACTCTTTCTAGCCAATCTGTTGGAGTTTCCTCCTTTCTCTGCCTCTCATTAAAGGCCTTATTTATGTTTTGTCTTCTTGGTACTGCCTCTCGGACCCCTTGTATAACTATTGTCCTTAAGTCCTGCATATGAGTTCTGTGTGCTGGATCCTGATGATCCCAATTAGGGTTTTGTAAAGGCCATTTGATATCTGCCTGTGGGCCCTGAGCATGTTGGGCATCCCAAATTCGCATTCCCGCTCGCCTAATCATGTTCTTTTCTTCTGCAGTAAAAAGAATATTTAGAATTGACTGCAGCTCATCCCAGGTGTATATATTAGGGCCTAAAAATTGATCTAGCTTCTCTGCAACTCCCAGGGGGTCTTCTAATAGGTTCCCCATTTCCTTCTTAAAGTCCCGCACATCTCCAGAGCTAAGGGGAACTGAAATAAAGCCAATTCCTGGTTGGGGTCCCCCCATAGGCATTTCTCTTAATGGATAAAGGTTATGACGTCTAGCTCTGCTCCTTGTCATTGGTCCCTCCCGTTCAGGTTCAGGATTCCCTTCTTCTTCCTCTAGGGGCTGCTCAGGGAGTGGGAGTGGGGGTGCCTGTGGGGCCTGCGGAGGTATATAGGGGGGTGGAATCATCGGAACTTCCTCTTTCTTTTTATCTTTTCTTCTTACCCCTGAGTCTTCAGATTTTTCCTTTAAAGTAAACAGGAGTACCCCAGGGGTCTCTATCCATATTTTTGCATATTCACTCTCTTCTTGACTAAAAGGAGTTTTGGTTTCTACCCATAAATTCAAATCCTGTCTCACCCAGTCCTCGTAGGACCCAAATATAGGCCAAAATACGTTTCGTGATATCTGCTTTCCTCCCCAGACCTCTATGCAATAATAAATCATCTTGGCCTTATCTTTATTCTGTGTACTCGAATAATGCCTCCAATTATTCAATAAAAGCCCTAACGGACTATCCTCAGGTACTGGGGGAAACCTTATGGAACTAGAGGGCTTGCTTTTCCCCTGTCCCATCCTCTGGAGTGCCTTCAGGCGTTCTGTGTGTGGAATCACTCGCTTCCCCTGGTTCGTGGCCCACGCCCTCGCGGGCAATGGGAGCCGCACTACTGAGGGTCCACACTCGCTTGGGGAGTCCGGCTGCCGGCCCCCCTCTCACACACCACACTCGCCACACTCCAGGATACCCGACCCCGACCGAACGGATCCCTTTTCCGCAAATACTCACGCTTCCAGCGTCTTCGTCCGGACCTCTGTGCACAAAGTTTATGGGGTCGACCGGTTCCCTTTGCTTAATGCCTTGAGTTTAGGTTCGTCGGTGGGAGCGAGGTAAAGACTGAAGATACCGAGGCCACCAGAGGTGGGGCGCCTCCCCGATATCTCTGTCTTACCGTACCATTCCCATCCGAGTCACGGCACCAAATTGTGATTGATGGAGGCAGACAAAGAGGTTTAATCAAATTAGAGAATTTATTAATTACAGCAAGCAAGGCATAAGCAAAATCAGCGCTGGGCGACAGGGGAGTCCCCGCTCCACCGAATTGCCGCAGGGGTTTGCAAATTTCAGTCCTTCTTTTATGCAGGGTCGTTTCCTGTTAACTCTTCTTTAAGGGAGTACTCTGCGCATGTGTGAACTTGTTGCTAGGGGGTCGTTTTCTGCCTTCTGGTGGTCGATGGCTGAAGGCTAGTAGTCTTCTTCAGGTGCCCTCTGGGTGACCTTTTCCATATTTGGTCAGTTAGTATCCCCTGCTTTTCTTCCTGGAGCTTAAACAATAGTACACTTACAGCACTTACAACCTTTACATATAGATTTGTTAAGACATTTCCTGTTATGTACATTGTGGCCTGTGTCAGCTCTTTTCAATGAACAAAATACCCTCATTTATTACACCTTGATTATCAAATTACAATAATCATTCATATGTCCCCTCCCAGCTTCATCATTTTGGTTCCAGTTAGGAGGTGTAATGGGCATTTTCTGATCCCCGGGTGGACCTTGTTGGTTTTCTTTTCCCCAAATTTTTATTCCAGCAATTCTAATCATTTCTCTTTCTTCTTGGGAGAATATTATTTTCATTATTGATTGCATTTCTTCCCAAGTGAAAATGTTGGGACCTAAGAACTGGTCCAACATTTCAGCTGTACCTATGGGGTCTTCTAATAATCCTTTAATTTCTTTTTTGAAATTCCTAACCTCTGTAGAGGTTAGAGGAGCACTCACAAAGCCGCTTCCCCCTCCTCCCGTAGGTACTTCTCTTAACGGAAAGAAATGAATTTCTCGGCTTCCCTCTGTTTGTTTAGCAATGGAGGGCTTGTTGGGCTGCCTCGGAGCCTTAATGGCACCTCCTGTATTCTGGTATGGTGCTCCTTCGTTAAGAAGAGGGTTGATTTGGGAAGAAAGCACCGAACTCCCCTGGGGAGGAGGGGCAGATTCAAAGTCTGGCGCTGAAGCTGAATATTCTGTGGTGCAGAGGGTGGGGGTGGGGTATGGCAGTGAAGCCAGATATTCCGGAGCACAGGAGGCGGGCACCGGGGCTAAAGCCGGGTTTCTCAAGGCAGGAGAGGTAGGGGCTGAAGCCGGGACGTGTGACCTTTCCCTTGATGCAATTGAGGGTGCTGGGATTCCCGAGATATATGGGAAGGGTGGGATCCCCGGCATGGGCGGGGCCAGGGCTCCCCCCCAGCTCCATTGGGGCGGGAGGGCTGCCGGGGGAAAGGCCCCCGGTGCGGGCGGAGGGGGGGCTGGCGGGGGAAGCCCCGGAGCCAGGGGGAGGAGGGCAGCTTCTGGTGCTGGCGGCGGAGGCAATACTTCTAAAGGGTCTCAGCCTTTTTTCTCTTCTGTTTGCTTTTCCTCTGCGGTTTCTGATATTTTGAAGACTTTGGTTCCCAGAGGTTTTGTAATTCCTGTCCAGCAAGAAGCATATTCTCTCTCCTCAGGGTGAGATGGCTCTTTTGAATTTACAAATACATTTAGAGCCTGGCAAATCCATGCCTCATCAGACCCGTATTTTGGCCAGTACACATGATCAGATCTGATTTCCTTTTTTACCCACTCTTTCATGCAGAATTGAATCATTTTTACTTTCTCTTTTCCTTTTGTAGAAGGATCAGTTTCCCAGTTTGCGAGTTTGACCCCGAGGGGACTGTCTCGGGGTATATCCTCTGGCACCCTTTTATAATTTGAACTTAATTTACTAGGTTGTTGTCCCATTTTCCCAGGAGTTCTCTATTACTCAAAATACCAATTTATCCCCCCCTTTGAAATACTAATTCATTCCTTTAAAACACCAATCTTCACTGCTGTAAAATACTACCCACCCTTTCACAGTACAAAAAACACCAAAAAATTTATTAGAGCCCACCTTCCCCAAAAACAAAGTTAACTTCGAATTACACAGTTTTTCATTCACACATTCACTCTTTTTTAATATTTGTTCACTCACTCATTCCTACTCACAACAGAATAATAAGGTACCTCTTTCAAGTCACTTGTTAGTATCCACCCATGGGTATGATATAATCCTTAGGATTCTGGGTGCTCTTGGATTTCCCTCAACCCAGCATTGCTAGCATCCAAACCCCAACCTCTCTTGGGGTACTTTTAGGCCCTGGGTGCTCTTGGAGTTTTCCTCAACCCAGCATATGGGGGGGTAGCTCCCACTTTGCAACCCCTTCTCTGGGACCCCGTCCCAGTCACCCCCGGAGATTCTTTCACTCCGCTTATCTCTCGCTTTGTCTCCTCGCTGGCCGCTGTTCTCGTGAACAAGACGGAACGGCAGCACTCAGAGACTGCCACACTCGCTTCGCAGATCTGGGGGCAACCAGCCCACGTCTCATTCACACACGCTCATCTCCCGTAACCACCCCCTTTTTCTTTGGACAATACTTCCCAGTCCTGTTTCTTTTCCAGTGTCTGTGGGATTTTTGTCGAGAGCGCTCTCTTTCATTTGCTTTATTTTTGTGTCTTTCTTGTCCTCCGGGTGTTGCCCTGCTGCCACCAAATCACGCCAGAGGATGCTAAGCAAAGGTCCTGCCAACTTGGGCGGGAGGCGCCTTACCCTTGCTTCTTGAATCCTCCCACGCTTTTCAGAGGCGAGGTGCAGCTCCGGGACGAGCCCTTAATTGTGAAAAACGAGGTTCACTCTCCTGTGAGAATTTAAAGGGTTTAATATAAAGACAATAAGAGACACATCAAATAAAGCAACGGGGTAATGGCCGGGTGCCTTGGTGCTCTGCCAAGAGCACACCTGATGCCAGAGGTGAGTCTTTTTTATACCATTTTTACTGTCTGTTCTTTATTCATATTAAAACTTTTCCTGGAGCTGTTCTGCATGGCCACTCCTTGGTTCCGCCTTTTTAGAGCATGCGTAGTCTTCTGCCTTGTGGTTTTATTTCTCTTGATTCTTGGGGTTGGGCCCGCTAGGCAAGAGTCAATGGTAGGGTGGATTTCTTAATTCTCCAGACAGACAGGGCTGATTGCAGCTTTGGGCCTCTTCGTCTCTCCGGGCAGAGTGGTGATATCGGCTCTTGGACTCTCCTGGCCGCCTGTTCTCCAGGCAGAGTAGCCTTTGGGCCCTTTTGCTCCCTAGACAAAGTGTTGATTAGCAGCTTTTCGGGCCTCATCCTCTGTTCGTTTGGAGGTTATCTTACGTGCTCACACTTGCTAACATTCTTGCTAAAAAGAAAACTACATCCACACAGCAAAAAGCATTTCTAACATTATATAATATCTACTTTATACTTTGCGAGAAGCCAATATAATATATGTTTATAACACCTCCATTGGCGACCTCCTTTTCCCTCTGATTCAGCTACCTTGTGGTAGGTGCGATGGTGCTGAAGAAGGGTGGCGGCTTGGCACAGTTGCTGTCACAGGTGGATCTTTGAGTGGCATGTGTGAGGGTAGGAGGGTACGGCACCCATAGCTGAAGGCAAAAAAGGTCAGGGCATGTCATCAGCCGCAGTCGTGCTAAGTTGTTCATCTATGCAAACTGCTTGCCGAGTTGTTCCTTTCTTAGGTAATGGGGGCTTGTATCAACCAGAACTGCAAATGGTCAGTATTTGCAGAGAAGGTTACTTGGACTGTTGTTGAAGTGAGTGTAGCAGTTTCTATGGCATTCTGCAAAAAAAGTGACAGGTCTCCCTGTGTTCCCCAGTTCTTAACAAAGATGAAGTTAACAAACCCCTGAAAAGAGGTTTTGCAAAACTTCAGGGATATTTTCCTACTAGTACTGTAGAGACAACCATAGTCACCTTGTCTTTCCAAAAGTGAAGGTTCCCTATTTTTGTCCAAGAGCATCAAGTGCTTTTGATCAGCGTTTGTGTGCATGTATTAGCCTCGTTCTTGCTCTTCCTTGGAGAACTTTTACAATACTCACATGATCTGTGTAGGCTGCAGACTGCAGTGGTGAACTTCAAGGCTTCCAGCAGAAGGGAGATGCTGTCCACGTTTTGGATTCTCCTTAGCCTGAACCTTCAATGTCCAATAACGCAGCGTTTGGTGCTCGAGGCACTGACTCTGGCGTGCCCCTGGTCAGAGACAGTCCAGCTGCGTTACCTCCACGCGTCGCTGAAGCGACTTCGGGATCAGGAAAAGAGCTTGCTGGGCTAGCTAGCTGGCTTCTTTGCAGAGGGAAACACGGCAGGAGCCGTTGATGTCGGCTCACGTTAGCTCAGAGACAAAGGAAGAGAGGGGCTGTTCAGGTCTGGCTTCTAACAGGTTTAATGCGATAGGATGAGGATGAGGTCGGATTGATGGGAATCCGCTCCTCGGAGCCTTGTCCTCAGTTTTATAGGGAATTTGAAAACCCCCTGTAACTATTCCTGAAAAGACCTGCCTTGCTAAATTAGTGCCTTTTAAGTCTTGTGTCCCCAGGATAGAACAACAAACTCACAAAGATAACAGCAGTGGATCTACAGGACTTCTGCAGGCCTTCTGGACTGCAGACATCTCTGACCAAAGGCCACAGATGACGTGTACCCTGATCCTGCCGAACGCCCGTCCGCCCTGGACTCAGCTTCAAGGTTTGATTGATACTGGTGCTGATGTAACTATCATCTCCTTCTCTGCGTGGCCTCCCTCATGGCCTTTACCCCCAGTGGGATCGGCCATCACAGGATGAGGATGAACCACACAGAGCTATTGAAGCGAACGGCCTGTGACGGTGAAGGACTCAGAGGGGCACACAGCTACAATTAGGCCTTATGTTACTACCACTTCCCTTAACCTTTGGGGACGGGATGTGTTGGCAGCCTGGGGCATACGGATCGGGACAAATTTTTAGCAGGGGTCACTGTGCGCAAAGGTGCACAGTATCCTACACTGCCTTTGCAGTGGTTGATTAACACACCAATCCGAGTCAGACTCTGCTTAGTTAGTTGAATTAAGGGCTGTTATCATGGCTTTTCAACGATTCTCACAGGAACCTTTGAATTTGGTTACTGAAGCCGACTAGCAAAAGCTCGTATACAATTAATCACCTTACGGTACCACAAAATTCAAAGAATCCTGTTCTTCTGAATCACTTTCTCTCATTGCAATCTGCAGGCAAGAGACAACTGCCCTGGGCAAAAGTCTGGGTGTGGAATTTACTCACTAACCAGTGGGAAGGCCTGCGGGAACTTATGGTTTGGGGTCGTGGCTATGCTTGCGTTTCTACAGATACTGGGGTACGGTGGCTAGCTGCAAAATGTGTTCGCCCTGCCCTACGGCACCAGAGGCAGAACAGGCAACCTCCAAATGATGACCAGAACACCAACCATCCAAGTGGCCACCAGAATGTAGATCATCAGCCATCAGACTCTTCTGATGATGACCAAGATGTTGACCATCAGGCAGATGGTCCTTCTACAAGCAGAGACTGGGATGGTCCTTCCACAAGCAGAGACTGAACTTTAAATTTCTTGTTATGGAGTCAGATCGTTAAAGCCTTAAGGACATATTTAGAATTAATAACTGATGTAAATTTCTATTTAGGATTAATAGTGGAGTTGTTATCTTATCAAACAAAAAGGGGGAATTGTAGATACCAAAATGCTGCTAGCGAGGATTTTCTTGCTATTTTCTAAGTCTGTGAGAGACTTTTCTCTCTCACAGAAGAGGTAGCAGAGTATGTAAACAACCAAGCCACCTGCAACCTTGAAAAGTCTGGTTTATGGTCTAGTAGAAAAATATTTTGACAATGGATGGTTTAGGATTTTAGCCAATCACCCCAAGGGGGGGGGCTGATCCTTTGTCCAATTAGACTATGAAGAAAAAAGTCTGTAAAAGAGTTTGTGAAATAATTAAATGAATAAATCTTGGTGCACAATTCCTGCCTGCTGGATCTTCTCTCCTCCTCCTCCCTATGGCTGCGGGACACAGTGATACACCCTAGGGCCCAGGCCTGCGGTAATAGACCACAATTACAAGTGAACTGCAACACAAGCAGCTAACACATTCCTCCTGTGATAAATGAGTGAACGATAAATTTTGTCTTTCGCATCTATCACTTTAACATTTAGAAGTGAGAATGTACTATGTAGAAATAGTGTTAAGGTAAAATATAGGTAAGTAAAAACAAGACTAGAGTAAATTGTAACTTCGAATGAGTGGTAACATGTTGGGAAACATAGGAAGAAACACATGATAATAAATGTCCTTTAAGTTGAGAAATTACAGAGGTGGAAACCAAGACATCTTCAAGAAACAAAGAAGATAAACCGCATGCATCCCAGGAAGTCTGTTATCTCATCCAAACTCACACCTCCCAAAGAACCCATCAACTACAAATTAGGTTGGAGACTGAGGAGGCACCGGAGGGGGGTGCCTGCCTTCAATTCTGGAGCTACTCAGAGGACCGAGGTGGCAGTGTGCTGGCGCAAGGGGGCAGAGACGGAGGGGGGAAAGTTGAGTGAAGTGTAAATGACTTTCTGGGCTTAAGGACTATGTTTAAAGAAGTACTAAAGTTCACAGTAAAATGAATGGAGCCACGCCTCTAGCAATATTGCTAAGTGCTCCTGCACTGTGATATGCCTTTGTTCTACTAATAAATGCTCAATATTATGCTGCTGAAAATTCCGCTTGGGAATTCATCTTTCTCACTTCTTCCCTTAAAATCAGTTCTAAGAATTTAGTGTGAAATACATTTAGGCTTGGTCCACATTATTTTTAGTTCAAATAAACACATCTAAATTTTTTCCATCTTTCCCATTAAAGGATTTTGGTTTTGGCTCATTCTTTCAGCATTTTGCCAGCAATCTGCTCAATGCTCTTTCCTTAGGAATGAAAGCTGTAGCCTGATATTACAAAGTGTTTGGTGAAACCTTTACCATGACTCTCAAGTCGCAACATGCCAGATAATCACTGGTTTTCAAAGCTGCTTGAAGATAGAAGGAAAGCGTCAAAGGTTTATGCATGAATCAGCATCCCCTTGTCACAACGTCATGCTGCAGTGATCCTTGCAGAGCTCTAAGACTGGATTTAAAGGAGAAAAGCTCAATACTGGCTCCTGAGCCAGCAGGATGAAACATCCAAGATTGTACATATATTACTTCTGTGCTAAAACTACTGTATGAAAACGTCTTACCATTATGGCAGTTTTATAGTACTCCATAGGAGACATCTCTTTAAATGACTCTAATATCCTTTCAGTGCTAAAATTGAGAAGGGGGCTGATCCATAGTTAACTCATGTAAACACGAGTGAACTACTAAGAGACAGCAAATGTTAATCACAAAACCTAAGCAGCAGGATTCGCCTTAATCTTGTCAAGATAAGAGGAACAGGATCTTTTGAAAACCGGCACAGAGATCGCTGCATCAGCCACCGAAGAACTGCGCATGCTCCAGAAAGAAAGGTAAAAAGTGCATTGTGACAAAGACTACTGATCTTCATCAGAAAGACCCTCGAGGAAGAAGAGGAGCCTTCCTCAGTGCGCCCATCAGCGTACACAGCGCATGCATGGCACGTATGCTAATGATATTAATGACTTCCGAGAAGTAATTTCTAGAACCACTCCTATCCCAAGAATTGTGATGAATGTTCATAAATTTTACACATAATGCTGGACTGTATGGAGTGCTCTGTGTGTGTGTGTTAGGAGGAGTGATCCCCCATGCACCCAGCGCCGAATAAAGCAAATACCCGCTTCTCTGACTCTGAAGCATCTCTAGGCCTGGTTTTGGGCAATTCAAAATAGGTGAATACACATTACAACTACAGCTGAAGTTGTTGCGTAGGCAGATTGAAGAGGAA
Source organism: Aphelocoma coerulescens (assembly GCF_041296385.1). Taxonomy (NCBI): domain Eukaryota; kingdom Metazoa; phylum Chordata; class Aves; order Passeriformes; family Corvidae; genus Aphelocoma; species Aphelocoma coerulescens. Next base: position 1,065,366 of record NW_027184075.1, read on the forward strand.
AGGATTTCATCTTCATCACTCTCCTTCTTTCTTGTTTTGACAGAATTAAGAACTTGTAAAAAATCTGATATCACTGATGCTCACCACTCTTCCAATTAGACTACGCTCACTTAGGCAACGAAGTCCAGAGCTTCGGATATCTCCCGCTTCTGCCCTAGGAATTGCTTCCAGTGCTGTACCTTTGCTCCAGCTGCGAAACCAAACCAGCAGAACCAAGGAAGTTCTCTCTGAATGAACCATTGCTCTTGAAGGCTACAACGGTAGTCATGGCAGTGAACACTGCTCTTCACTGGGCCATTCCTCTGAAAAAAAACCATGCACCACCTCTCAACCTAAACCGTTAAGCCTCCTGCTGATGCTGACTGACAAAGCGTCCAACTGCACTTAGATTCCAACAGCTACTTCCAATGACCTGTCAACAGAGCTTTGCAGACTTGCAACAGAGCAACAAACTAAAGGGGCTATGTTTCATGGCTGTTTTTCAAACATCATTGACTTATGTCCCTTTGCCAGCTTAAGTGAAGGTGGCCCATCCACCTTGGTCAAAATCAGCAGAATTTTGGCCCAATTTGTTGTTACGCAACACATCATGACACAATCTCTTGGTGTTGATGCAAAATTCCCACTGAAGTGCATGTCGTTACATGACTTAAGGCTACCTACTCACAGAGTGTCCACTCCACTGCCACACCCATTTTCTGGCCACCTTGAAATGACTGAGCTGTCTTACTGTTCCCAACATTCCTCAGGGGTACGTGACCACCATAGCCTCCCTTCTGAAGTTTAGGAACCTAAGTAGTACTAGCAATAGCAGTTTATCCAAAATCCATTTGCTCCATCAACAAACTCCGAGCAAGCGCTGAGAATTAGTTTCAAGACTTCTACATATATTTACAGGGAGCTTTTTGTTTGCTTGTTTGTTTTTAAAGCAGATGGAGTAGTGCGATGTTTCCCTGAGGCTACCAGGGCTGCGAGGCAGGCAGGCAGAGCCCTGGCATGGGTGGCACAGGGGACCCCGGGCGCTGACGGCTGCCACCAGCGCAGGCCAGCTCGGAACTGGCAGGCAGGGCTGCACCCCGCGTCTGCCACAACAGCTGCAGCTTCTGCAGCCTGAAACACAGCTGGCTCAGGGGTTCAAATTAAGAGCCAAAACCTTTTGCTGCTCAATTTGGGGCAGAGAAAGGTCATCACTTCTAGCATGGCATAAGCCTGCCACTACATTTCTGTGAAGGAAAATCACCTTGTTAGAGTGAAACTCCTGAGTAAAATACTGAAGCGCTTTCAGATTCGTATTATCTGACATTTCTGTGACCTTCTTTTATACCTGCATTGTTTCCTACTGCTGGTTTTGGGCACAAGTTCTGTGTACACTATTCTGGAAACAAAAAAATAACCCAAAACCAACACCCACTCCTCCCCCACCATCACTCCTTCCCCAGCCCCAAGCCTAACAAAACCAGCCTGCAGAATGTGCAGGATTTCAAATGAGAACAAGCATAGATGGGACATCAAAAGATGGATTCTCCTTAGACATTTGTGCATGCAGTGCTCTGCAATCAACTCCTAAATTCTACTCCTCGTACACCAAATATTTGTCTTGGGAACTCCTTGTTCTCCATTCCAACCCTTCTGAGAGGGTAATCGAGGAGTTACTCTACATATTTTAAGCACATGTTGCACTAGTCAAATCCAATGCACAGCATTACTTGACTAACTGAGGCGGTGGCAAGGTCAATTAAGACCTGTTCATGTCTTAATTTGGAGCTCTTCCAACTGCTTGAAAAGTGAAGCCTTGGACGTTGAAGGTTCAGACTAAGGAGAATCCAAAATGTGGATAGCATCTCCCTTCTGCTGGAAGCCTTGAAGTTCACCACTGCAGTCTGCAGCCTACACAGATCATGTGAGTATTGTAAAAGTTCTCCAAGGAAGAGCAAGAACGAGGCTAATGCATGCACACAAACGCTGATCAAAAGCACTTGATGCTCTTGGACAAAAATAGGGAACCTTCACTTTTGGAAAGACAAGGTGACTATGGTTGTCTCTACAGTACTAGTAGGAAAATATCCCTGAAGTTTTGCAAAACCTCTTTTCAGGGGTTTGTTAACTTCATCTTTGTTAAGAACTGGGGAACACAGGGAGACCTGTCACTTTTTTTGCAGAATGCCATAGAAACTGCTACACTCACTTCAACAACAGTCCAAGTAACCTTCTCTGCAAATACTGACCATTTGCAGTTCTGGTTGATACAAAACCCCATTACCTAAGAAAGGAACAACTCGGCAAGCAGTTTGCAAAGATGAACAACTTAGCACGACTGCGGCTGATGACATGCCCTGACCTTTTTTGCCTTCAGCTATGGGTGCCGTACCCTCCTACCCTCACACATGCCACTCAAAGCTCCTTGCGTGGAGCTCTCGCACCACCTATGACAGCAACTGTGCCAAGCCGCCACCCTTCTTCAGTACCATCGCACCTACCACAAGGTAGCTGAATCAGAGGGAAAAGGAGGTCGCCAATGGAGGGAAGTTGTACCCCCTGACAGCTAAGCTCCAACTACGGTGTCGCTTATGTCCTTCCCAGGACGGGCGGGAAAACGCCTCGGCGCAGCGCAGCGCTGGCCGGGAGCGGCCGGCACGGCACCGAGCGCGCTCCCCACTTCCCTCCCGCCCGCGCCGCTGCGGAGACCCCGGGTTCGCCGGAATCGGCCACATGCTGCACGGAGGGCAGCGCGGCAAAGGCGGCCTCCCCTCGTCGCCCGGGGAAGGCCGGCCTCGGATCCCCGCTCTCTCCACCGGCACGGGCAGTGCCAGCAGCCTCTCGCTGTGGCCGCCGCTGGCCGAAAGCCTCGCCGCGCACCGCCCGGCCGGCCCCGCCGCTCCGCGGGGTCACACGGCACCTGCCGTGGGCGGCCGCCGAGCGACAGGAAGCAGAAGCGCTCACCGCCGCGCCGCTCGCCGCCCCGCCCGGGCGCTCCTCTCCTCGCGCTACCACGATGGCGCCTGCCCGCCCCGCCTTCCCCGTCGCCTGCGGCGCAACGCGGCTGCTCCGAGCCACGCAGCACGCGTGCGGCCGGGCCCTGCCGAGCTGCCGGCGGAGCCGGGGCACAGCCCGGGCGGGAGAGCTTCCGGCGAGGCTGGGCGGGCGGCGAGCGCGGCCGAGCGTGAGCGCGCCCAGGCGGGCGGCGGGCGGCGGCGCGATGGAGAGCTAGATGGAGGCGGCAGCACCGCGCGGCATAAAATAGCTGATCGTCCGGCAGCCGCCCGCTCCGCAGCCCCTCGGCTGCTGTCGAGAAGGGCCCCAGCCCTGGCCGCGCCGGTGGCGAGGCGGCTCCGCAGCCCGCGGGCAGCCCTGGCGGGGCAGGGGAGCACTGCGGGCAGCCCCGGGGCCGCGCAGCCGTCTGCAACGCGCGGTGGGAGCCGCTGGGAACTATTTTACACGTCCCGGGGGGCTGGAGAGGAGCACGGAGACCACGCGGCAGGTCGCTGCCGTTAGGGAAAATTAATCCACGATGCCTGAGGTTTATATCCGAAAAGGAGACAGAGGAGTCCTGCAACATTCTTCGACTACAGGGAGAGTCCATGGGGCTTTTCCCATGGCGTCTGTCAAACGGTTGCGGGATGCAGCCCCCTTTTGATGCCAAGTTCCCGGCCACAGCACCCTCTTCCTTTTCCCCACTGGCTGAGGTATTCGGGAGATACAGACTTCCGGAACTGCCTACTCTATGCGCCCCCCTCTAATATGCACCCCCCTCTTGGCATCGAGAAGAAAGAAAAGAACCCCATTCCTAATGCTCTTAAGTCTTTGTTGCCTTGCTCTAGGTTCAGGAATTTAACACGGCCTTGATTAATCAACAGTCTCTGATGATTAGTAACAGTTCTAGAGAACTCCTAGTTTCTTCTGTTACTTCACTAGCCATAACTTCCTAGCCTTGTCTACAGGCCGATTCACACGGTCTCTTTGTAAAGACTCATCCATCTCATTCCTTTTAATCCCTCCTCTTTTTATTTGCTCTGTATTTGTCTTTACAAACCTTAATTACCATGGATTTAATTTTTTCTTCTGGAGTCTTCTTGGGTTTTGCTATTATTTGCAGTGACATCCTTTTCTGTCCTTTTGTAGTCATTTCTGGATCAGGTAGGCATGGCTGCTAGCGGCATCCCCTTGAGCACCTGCTGAAAGAGCTGCAGCCAGCATGGTGTCACACATGGTAAAAAGATGAGAGTTGCTATAGCATATAAGAGGAGGAATCGTATTCATTTAGCCCAGAGCTGGCCAGTTAACCATGAAAACATGTCCCATCCCCATCCTTTCAACATTTGGACAGGTCCACGAGCTGACGTTATTTCCTTTGTTATTTGTTTGACCACTTTTCCGCTGTCATCTGCTTGCAAACAGCAGCTCGAGTCATTTAATTTCCCACAAACTCCTCCTTCTTCTGCTAACAGATAATCTAATACCATCCAATGTTGAATTACCGCTTTCCTCATTTAAGTGGGTTGCTCAGCAAAAAGGTCAAGCGCTGTGGCTGGCTGGTTGGTAATTATTTCTGAGACAGCTTGTAACCTAATTATCTCCTTCAAATGATAAATGGGTTCCCAGGCATCTGGGATTAATTCCTTAGGTTTCCAAGGGGCTGGTCCATCGTGTTGGGTAACTTGTTCTGTTGGCCGTTCATCATTTCCCCGTTTTGGGGTGCTCCCTCCAGCCAGGGCTGCATCAGCTGACTGCTTTTCTCTAATTAAATCATCACAGATTTTGATTCCTAAGCGATTTCCCAGAACTTGTAGTAGCAAAAAGAACAACAGTCTACTAAATATACCATATCCCTGACCAGTTTGGAGGTAACCTGAGCTAAGCATGTTGGCCACAAATCCAATACTGTCCTTTCAAAGCCCGTGTTCCATTAGCAAAGGAACCTACCCATGGTCATCAATTGGTGGCTCAAAATACAGCAGGATTCCCGGGCCTAACGGTCCTCCAACAAGAGTTGCCCCACCATAAGGGTCCCAGCATTTCCAAGCTCCCGCACAGGGTTCCCACCTACATTTACATCTGCAAGCTGCTTGGTTGGATTTGGAGCAGAACTCACTAAAAGGCTTTGAGTTCCAATCCGGTGTGGCCATTCCCACTGATAATCACAAACAACATGTCTTCTACTTGTGGAATTTTTGTGGGGACTGCTCAAAAACAGGTGGTCAAAAAAACCCCTTGTCCCTCCCCATTGCTTTACAGGCTTCCAAATATTTTTGGTAAGTGTGATAAGAACGCCTTACGCAGCTACTGTTAGTGAGCCGAACAGGTATTTGATTGCATTTGCCTTGATATTTGGAACAATTGGAAGGAGGGCAATTGGGGGTCCAAACCCAGTTGTTCAAGCCCAGAGGGAAAGTCAATTGACAATTGCCTTTTCCTACAAAGACACGCCCTATCCTATTTAGGCAATAAGTGCCTGTTGGAGAAGAATGAAGTGGCCATGAACTTCCTTCTTTGGCCCCAAATCCCATCCCACTGTGGCCCTCACATTGACCCACCATTTAGGTTCAGCTGGGCTAGCCAACTATGGCCACTCTTCAGATCCTCCTGGCCTTCCACAGAGCCAGCAATTGCTAAGGTTAAAAACTTTTGCTACTTCTTCTCCTAAGGCTGCAAATTGATTCTCCCACTCCTGGCCTAAACTCAGCTGACCATATCAAAGTAGAATTAGTAAGGAAAATGTTTTAATAGTGTCATCTAATTAGCTAGTCTAATTTTCCCGTTGTCTTCTGCAGCACCTGTGGCAATTGAAGACACAGAAACCACTTAACGTAACAAAATGGCCACAAGTATTAGCCCCCAAGTGAGTGGAGATTCTAGAGGAGGGATGCCTTTACAGTCTATTTCAGCAGACGGTCTGAAGGTAGGACTGCGGGGCTTCTTCCGATGTCGAAGCACTGCCTACTGCTCCGGCCCACTCCTGCAGAGTGTCAGTCACGGCCTCCCGGCCTTCTCCTCCAGCTGAGATGTGCAAATCTCTGAGGCTTCAGAGACCTTGACCCGAGAGTGATGGGTTCACCTGTGTTCAGCTTACTTGACGGCTGTTTCTGTCGTCAGTGACACTTGGAATGGGCCACACCATTTCACCAGCACTGGCGCTTCTTTCTACTCCTTAACTAGGACTCAATCTCCTGGTTGGATGTTAAAAGCAGCAAAGTCCAAAGGCCGGGCTTGCGCCAGCTGAGCTTCCTGTTGAAGGGGTTTCACAAGAAGCAGGATCCTGGCCACAGATGGTTTTAAAAATGCATCACTTGCCTCTACCCCCCCACTAGGTGGAGACTTACCAGGGCAATTGCAAACAACGATTGAAAGGGAGATAACTGAATCTCTCTTCTGGGTTGGGCCCTCATTCTCACCAAAGCCAATGTCCAAAGCCCTACCCATGGCATCTTGGTTTCTATTACCAGCTTCAAAAGGTGTTTATTTCTCTCTTCATTGTTTTCTACCCGAGCCGAGCTCTGGGGGTGCCAGGGCCTATGGAGGTTCCATTGTGTTCCTAAAGAAGCCAAAACCCCTTGAAGGATCTTTCCTGCAAAATGAGTTCCCCTATCTGAATCTATTGCTTCTACAATGCTGTATCTTGGAATGATTTGTTCCAAAAATGCCTTAAGAACTGATCCTGTCATTACTGAAGTAGTTGGAAATACTTCTGGCCACCTTGCTAGCTGACATACGATTACCAGAAGATATTAAGCCTTGCCACTTGGGGCATCTCCGGAAAATCCACCTGGCATCTTTGGAAGGGCCATGCAGCCCAAGGCCTCCCTCCTCTAGCAAGTTACTTTGTAACTTGGCTGTTGGCTTTAGCACAGATCAAGCAACCTTCAACAGCTCCTTTTGCCAGTCTAAAAAGACCCCCAGCAACATACATCATGAGATAGGCTTCTGCCAATCCTCAGGAAGTGCAAGGACTCTCTTAATGGAGTTGCTTTAATATTGGTAGGGCCAAAGGTTCTGGTATCTCTTGTTTGCCATCCCTTGGAAACCAATTCTTGCCTTTTTTCTCTGCCACACGACTTTTAACTGTATGTCAAACTGCTGTGGTAGAAAAGACAGCTTCCTGGGCAGTGATGGAGTCACGGGGAGCAAAGGGGGCATCTTGGAGAGTTCTGGCAGAAGTGTGGCTGAGTTTCTTCATCCACCAAAAAGGAGACAGAGGAGTCCTGTAACATTCTTCAACTCCAGGGAGAGGCCATGGGGCTTTTGCCATGGAGTCTCTCAAATGATTGCGGGAAGCAGCCCCCTTCTGATGTTAAGTTCCTGGCAACAGCACCCTCTGAGGTACTCGGGAATTACAGACTTCCGGAACTGCCTACTCTATGCCCCCCTCTAATATGCACTCCCCTTTTGGAATGGAAAAGGAAGAAAACCAAACTATTCCTAATGCTGGGAAGTCTTTGCTGCCTTGCTCTAGGTTTGGGAATTTAGCAGGGCCTTGGCTGAGCAACAGTCTCTGTTGATTAGTAACAGTTTCTAGAACGAATACTTTCTTCTGTTACTTCCCTCCCTGTAAATTCCTAGCCTTGTCTAAGGAGAGATTCACACGGTCTCTTTGTAAAGACACATCTATCTTACTCCTTTCACTCCCACACCTTCCTTGCGGTGGAACGGCTCTCCCCGGCACAGCACCCGGCACAAAACCCCCGTATACGCACACACACACCTGCACTTACCCTGCACTCCACTGCACACACACACACACACACACCTCCCGCACACTAACACCCCCTCCACATCCCCACCATGCTACTTGCAGTGGCCCCGCCCCTGCCATCCCCACCGGCTGGCAGCACCCACTCCTCGCATGCTTCCCCATGCCTTGCATTTCCTTGCTGCCCCCTCTGTAGCCTTCCCTCAACCTGCCTTTTCTCCCCTGCCTTGCACTGACTTGCTCACCCATCCCCCACCTGACTTCCTTTCACATTCGTCTAGGTCTGGCCTCATCTTTCCTTTTCCTTCTAGGACCCTCATTGCCTTGCCTCGCCTCGCAAAGCCACCACTTGCCTTGCCTTGCCCTTGAACCCCTCCCTTGCCTTGCATGACCTTGCTCACCCCTCCCCCACCTGGAATTCAACACCCCTTTTCAATGACATTTCTGGGCCTTGCCCTGCCCTTTCTGCTCCTCCGAGGAATCTCAAAGCTCTCAAGCATCTCCGGTGTTTCAGGATCCCATGAGAGGAAGACCAGGGGAGGACGCATGTTGCCACACTCATCTCTGTGGGCAGCCTTTGTCTGGGAGCAATCCTTGCATGTCTTGAACCTTGGAGGGGCAATTCACATTTTGCCCTTGAGCTCGGGGACCAGAAAGAGAGTTCTTTTGCATACAAGGGAAAGCAGGTAGCTCAAGTCTTTTAGGTACAGAGGAGAGATGACCCACGCGGGATCAAGGCCACACAGAGCACTTGGTCCTGGCCACTTTTGTGTACCAGCAGTCCTTGAATGTACTTCTCACCTGCCTTGCCTGGCCTTGCCTTGGCAACACAACACTTGCCTTGCCTTGCCCTGCTAGCCCTCTGGAGCCTTGCATTCCTTTGCACGGCCATGCCCAGCACATGACCTGCCTACTGTTTTCCTCCAGGGCCTTGGCTTGCTGAGCCCTTCCTGTTTCTGCCTGGCCTTCCCATCAGTGGCCCTTCCTTCCTACAGCCAGCCTTGCCTCTAACTTCTGGACCTTCTCTTGTCTACCACTCCATTTGCTTTCCCCTCACTGCTCTGGCCTTGCCTACCTCTCCCTTGACTTGCCCACAATTGCCTGCACTCGGTTTGCAGCGCCTTGCCTGCATGGAAGGCAAGGGAAAGAGTGGTAGGCCGGGCAAAGCAAAGCCAGCAAGTTGTAGGCAGTGCGAGGCAAGGCAGACGTAGGCAAAGGAAGCAGAGCAAGGGTACCTTAAGAAGAACTAGACAAGGCAAGGCCAAGAGACTCGGAGTGCCTTTCCTTGGGAAGGCAAGGACATAGTGCCAGTGTTGCTGGAGCAGATGTTAAGGTACTGTGGGGAGGAATAGTCCAGCAAGACATTTCTCTTCTGGCCCCTGTGCGTGTGGGGGCAATTGTTGGACATATTCAATACTGGAGGCGGATCAGTCGCTGGATGTGTTGTATTTTGCAGGAGGGGATGCCGTTTCTTTGGAGATGGGCTTGTAGTTGCTCTCTTTGGCAAGGAAGGCAGGTTTGGATGTGCACATCAGGTACTCCTAGGGATTTTAAAGGCTTTTCCCAACAGGCAGAGCTCTCTCTGGGTTCGAGCTGTTGAGCTGTCGGTGGGAATGCAAAGGCCAAGCTCTTAAGCTATTTGTCCTGGTGCCTTCAGTGTGTGAGCAGTCCCTGGTGCCGTTGCCTTTGGATCCTGACTCTGGGAGAGGGAAGGCTTAGGATGGTACCTAGAGCTGAGAAGGAGAGTGCTGAGAACAGCGTGTGTGCTGCTAGTTTGAGGGGTGCAGGTGAAGTTGTAGGCAGCAAGATCTTCCTCAGCTGGCACTGTTTTGAGCCCTGTTTTTGCCAGATGGTTTCAAGCTGGTGGGCGGAATCTGCGAGAGGGAAAAGATTTGTTTGGGCCAAAGAGGTGTGGTGTAAAGAAGAGTGTGCTCTTGGAAGGGGAAGATGAGGGCAACCTTTTTGTCCTGACACCGTTGATTTGAGTGCAGGGCCGTTTGCAAGTTGCCTCTGTCTGCCCTTGGGGTGGTTTCGAGCTGGGCCAGGTGCTTGGCCTTCTTTTGCAAGTCTGCAGCGCCGTCGTGTGGTTGTTTCCATGAGCGCTGACAGTGCCCGGCAAAAAGCGCTTGGCTGGCGCGGCCCCAGTCGTGTGGAAGCAGTTGGTGGAAGAGCTCCGCTGTGCATCCTGCCTCTTGGAGACATAAAAGGATGTAACCCTGCGCGTAGCGGGGAAGCAAGACGAATCTTTTCATTGTTGGCTGAGCAGTTTCTACGCGGCAAAAGTAAAGGCAGTTTCAGCACGGCCTCTTTCTTTCAGAACCTTTTCTGTGCCATCATGAACATGCTCAACATGCCACTCGCACCCGCTGAACTGCATCAAAGGCTCTGGAGATAGGCACTTTCCTTCAAGCTCTCTGTAGCATCGTACCCTCCACCTCTGGCGGATCCCAAAGCCCTTCCAAACATCCAGCAGCTGCACGCAGAGAACAAGTGCTAGAACAAGGCGTTGGCCTTCCTAGTCCTTTTAAAGTCTGTGAACTAGGCGAAACATTCCAGTGAGCAGCACTTTCCTTCGCAACTATATCTAGAGCATCATCACATTCTCTCCAAGTGGGTAAGTCCACCCTTGCAGCGCAGCGTTTGCAGCCACAGTTCGGACTGAGAGATAGGCCAGGTGAGAAAGCATTTCTTGACTATCCCTCTTCTCTGGAAGACTTGATACTCGCAGCGCGACCACGTCCACACACCTTCAGTGTGGCCAGGTTCAAGCAGCTAGAGCTCCCAGAGATGGGAGAGTCAGGAGAGAAGACGTTCCAAAAGTACCGTGTACTTACAGCAGCATTAAAACTGTGCACAGCAGTCTGCAGCACTGTAGACTGCGGCTTCTCCGACAGACGAGCCATCCCATTGTTGCCTCTCGCAGCCTGCTTGCTAGCTGCTCTCCTGAAGAAAAGAACTAGAAGAAAAAGCCAATGCTGGGCTGCACCTTCCCCTTGCCTTACGTAAAGCCACCTAAACTCCCCGCTGCACTCTCTACTTCCCCTCTCCTTGGAAGCGACCACTGTGTTTGCTGCATCTCGAAGCCTAAAGTTAAGCGCCAAAGTTTCCAAGGATGGTTGGAAGAGGGATAAGTAGTAGCACAAGGAAGTAGTTGTCGTTGAACTTCCTCCTTCTCAATGCTAACGTGAATTGGGCAGGCAGGCGAGTGCCAGCCATGCTCCTTTCTCAGTTTGTACGCTGCGGACACCAGCCCGGTGCTCTGCGCCTTCGTTCGGCCTCTTTAGTACCCATGTCGCTCTTTCATTCAGCCGGAGTCGAAGCGTCGTCTACTTCTCGCCCAGAGAGCACGGTGCCGGCAGCGAAATGCCCCAGCCGACTGCTTCTGCTGACACGCGCCTGGTCTATGCACTTTCCCTCGCAGCGACATACAGCAGCACTTTCGGTCTTTCTTGTCGTCCAAATGTAAAGGGAAAGATTCTCTGCTATGTCCCGCCCAGAGAACAGTTTTAGGTCAACCAGCACGCCCAGAGCTTGCCCTCGACGCGTGGAAACTTGTGTTTGCACCACATTCAAGTGGCTGCCGTCTTTCCTTTACAGCCTGCAGAGCACCGTCAGACCGCCGTGCTCTCTGCACCTGCCTTCTCAGTTCTAAGTACTACCGCGCCTCTTACAGCCTTGCAGGAAGCAAAGACACGGGTCGTCATCTCGCAGAGAAGAACGTGGAAGGACGAAAAGATGATCTTCCTTTCTCCTGCTTCTTGCCTGAATTGTGGTGCTGTATTGAAAGTCTTGGCTAGCGAAAAGCTCATCCAGCAAGTGCCTCATTCCTGACGCATCTCGCTGAGCGAGAGTTTCACGAAGAGTTTAGACTCTGGAAACAGCAAGAAAATGATTGTACGTCGAGCTGAGGAAAATCCGTGCACAGCACACTGTGGATGCGTGCAGTGTTCGCGCTGAAGAGCGCCAAAACGCAAAGCCATCGCTGGGCTTCAGTTTTGTCCAGACCGCAGAAGGCAAAGAACGAAGCAACTGGGCACCGCGTTAACGTACTCAGTGGACCGAATTTCAAATGTCCAGCCAAAAGCTGCTTCATAAGCAGATTCAGCTGAGAATGCTCTGGCTGCTTCACAAAGTAAGGCGCAGCCGTTTCCATTCATCACACTACCTGGCCAGAAGCAGTATCCTACACCTTCAATGCTGCAGCGTCCATGCAGCTGGAGCACACGCAGTAGGACGCGTCCAGATAGAAGGCGGTCTTCAAGTACCCCCCTCCTCCAAGCAGCCTTGAAACTGAGCACAACACACTGCGGCTCGGGAGCTTCCTTCTCAGATAGACGTGCCGTCACGTTATTCACTCTCGCAGCTCCGTTGCCCACTTGCAGCAGCTGCTACCAAAGCAAAATGCTCCAGAAGTAAAAAGCACTGCCGGGCTGCGCTTTCCCTTGCCTCACGTAAAGCACCATAAACTGTCCGCTGTGCTCTGTATTTCCATTCTCCGCCGCATCTACCACTGTTATCTCTGCATCTCGAAGCATAAAGCTCGGCACAATTCCTCCCAGGGAACGCTGGAAGAGAAATAGGCAGCAGCACAAGTAGCTGCAAGTGGAACTTTCTGTTTTAAAACGCTAACGTGAATCCGGAAACAAGCGAGTGACAGCCAGGCTTCCTCTTGCAGCCTGTGCGATGCACACACCAGCTCGGTGCTCTGCCCTCATTCTTTAATGCTCTTCGTACCATGTCGCGCTTTCATTCTGCCGGAGTCGAAGCGTCGTCTACTTCTCGCCCAGAGAGCACGGTGCCAGCGGAGAAACGCTCCAGAAAAACGCTCCAGGCTGCTGATTCTTCCCAAACACACCAGGGCTATGCACTTTCCCTCGCAGCGCTAAGTAGCATCACATTCTGTTTGCGTTGGAGCCGGAATGCAAAGGGAAAGATTCTCGGTTACGTCTCACTCAGCGCCCAGTTTTAGGTCACCAAGCTTACCCGGAGCTTACCCGCGACGCGTGGAAATTGGTATTTGCACCACATTCAAGTGGTAGCTTTCTTTCCTTTAAGCCTGCAGAGCGCCGTCAGATCGCGGTGCTCTCTGCACCTGCCTTCTCCCTTCCAAGTACCACCGCGCACCTTACAGCCTTGCAGGAAGCAAAGACGTGGAGAGATGTCTCGCAGAGAAGATCGTGCAAAGACGAAAAGATGTTCTTCTTTGCTTTTCCTCGTCGCCCAGATTGTGGTGCTCTACTGAAAGCGTGGGCTAACGAATGGCTAATCTAGCATGTGCTTCCCTTCTAATGCATTTCGCTGAGCGAGAGCTGAGGAAAATCCTTGCACTGTACACTATGGATGCGTGCAGTAGACACGCAGAAGAGCGGCACAGCTCATAACCATCGCACACTCCAGCCCAGAGCTCTGGGGCTGCGTTCTTCTCAATTTCCGGCGCTGGACAGAACTGAGACATTGAGCTTTGGCTCCCTTTAGTGTGTGTACTGCACGCATCCAGAGCGCGCTGTGCACAGATTCTCCTCAGCGCTACGTGCAAGCACAGACTTTCTGCTTCGCAGAGCCCAACTGTCCGCCGAAGCTCTCGCTCAGAGAAATGTGTCAGGAGAGAAGCACTTGCTGGATTAGCCTTACACTGGCCAACAGTTCCAAAGAAGCACCATAGTCTTCTTGCGAGAAAGGATAATAAAACACATGTATTGTCCCAGCAAAGTTCTCTGTGCTAGCCGAAGCCGAGAATCTTTCCCTTAAGATTAAGACCACAACGCAGACAGCATTTTGTGCTACTTAACGCTGAGAGGGATAGCCCAGGCGTGTTTCGGCAGAGGCAGAAGCCCGGAGTGTTTCTCTGCCGGCACTGTGCTCTCAGGCGAGAAGTAGACGACGCTTCGACTCCGGCAGAATGAAAAGCGCGACATGGTACGAAGAGCATACGAATGAGGGCGCAGAGCACCGAGCTGGTGTGCGCATCGCACAGGCTGCAAGAAGAAGCGTGGCTGCCGCTCGCTTCTTTGCGGATTCACATTAGCAGTTGAAAACAAAAGTTCCACTTGCAGCTACTTGTGCTGCTACCTATTTCTCTTCCAGCTTTCCCTGGGAAGAATTGTGCCGAGCTTTATGCTTCGAGATGCAGAGATGACAGTGGTAGATGCGGCGGAGAAGGGAAATACAGAGTACAGCGGACAGTTTATGGTGCTTCACGTGCGGCAAGGCGCAAGTACAGCCCGGCAGTGCTTTTTACTTCTGGAGCATTTTGCTTTGGTAGCAGCTGCTGCAAGTGGGCAACGGAGCTGCGAGAGTGAATAACGTGACGGCACGTCTATCTGAGAAGGAAGCTCCCGAGCCGCAGTGTGTTGTGCTCAGTTTCAAGGCTGCTTGGAGGAGGGGGGTACTTGAAGAACGCCGTCTATCTGGACGCGTCCTTCTTGGTGTGCTCCAGCTGCATGGACTCTGCAGCATTGAAGGTGTAAGAAACTTCTTCTGGCCTGATAGTGTGATAGAGTGCAACGGCTACGCCTTACTTTGTGAAGCAGCCAGAGCATTCTCAGCTGAATCTGCTTATGAAGCAGCTTTTGGCTGAACAGTTGAAATTCGGTCCACTGAGTACGTTAACGCGGTGCCCAGCTGCTTCGTTCTTCGTCTTCTGCGGTCTGGACAGAACTGAAGCCCAGCGATGGCTTTGAGTTTTGCCGCTCTTCAGCATGTGTACTGCACGCATCCGCAGTGTGCTGTGCAAGGATTTTCCTCAGCTCTCCCTCAGCGAAATGCATCAGGTGAGAAACACTTGCTGGATTAGCCTTTCGCTGGCCATGGCTTTCAGTACAGCACCACAATCTGGGCGACGAGGAGGAGCAATGAAGAACATCTTTTCGTCTTTGCACGTTCTTCTCTGCGAGACGACTATCCGCGCCTTTGCTTCCTGCAAGGCTGTATTGTGCGCAGTGGTACTTGGAAGGGAGAAGGCAGGTGCAGAGAGCACCGCGATCTGACGGCGCTCTGCAGGCTGTAAAGGAAAGAGGGCTGCCACTGGAATGTGTGCAAACACAAGTTTCCACGAGTCGCGGGCAAGCTCTGGGCGTGCTTGTTGACCTAAAACTGTTCTCTGTGCCCGACATTGCTGAGAATCTTTCCCTTTACATTTGGACGACAAGAAAAGACCGAAAGTGCTGCTGTATGTCGCTGCGAGAAAAGTGCATAGCCCTGGTGTGTTTCGGAAGGGCAGTCGGCTGGGGCATTTCTCTTCCGGCACCGTGCTCTCCGGGCGAGAAGTAGACGACGCTTCGACTCCGGCAGAATGAAAAGCGCGACATGGTACGAAGAGCATACGAATGAGGGCGCAGAGCACCGAGCTGGTGTGCGCATCGCACAGGCTGCAAGAAGAAGCGTGGCTGCCGCTCGCTTCTTTGCGGATTCACGTTAGCAGTTGAAAACAAAAGTTCCACTTGCAGCTACTTGTGCTGCTACCTATTTCTCTTCCAGCTTTCCCTGGGAAGAATTGTGCCGAGCTTTATGCTTCGAGATGCAGAGATGACAGTGGTAGATGCAGCGGAGAATGGAAATAAAGAGTGCAGCGGACAGTTTACAGTGCTTTACGTGAGGCAAAGGAAAAGGTTTGCTCAGCAGTGCTTTTTACTTCTGGAGCATTTTGCTTTGGTAGCACCTGCTGCTAGTGGGCAACGGAGCTGCGAGAGTGAATAACGTGACGGCACGTCTATCTGAGAAGGAAGCTCCCGAGCCGCAGTGTATTGTGCTCAGTTTCAAGGCTGCTTGGAGGAGGGGGGTACTTGAAGAACGCCGTCTATCTGGACGCGTCCTACTGCGTGTGCTCCAGCTGCATGGACTCTGCAGCATTGAAGGTGTAAGAAACTTCTTCTGGCCTGATAGTGTGATAGAGTGCAACGGCTACGCCTTACTTTGTGAACCAGCCAGAGCATTCTCAGCTGAATCTGCTTGTGAAGCAGCTCTTGGCTGAACATTTGAAATTCGGTCCACTGAGTACGTTAACGCGGTGCCCAGCTGCTTCGTTCTTCGCCTTCTGCCGTCTGGACAGAACTGAAGCCCAGCGATTGCTTTTAGCTGTGGCTCTCTTCAGCATGTGTACTGCACGCATCCGCAGTGTGCTGTGCAAGGATTTTCCTCAGCTCTCCCTCAGCGAAATGCATCAGGTGAGAAACACTTGCTGGATCAGCCTTTCGCTGGCCAAGGCTTTTAATACAGCACCACAATATGGGCGACGAGGAGAAAGGAAGAACATCTTTTCGTCCTGGCACGTTCTTCTGAGCGACATGACTATCCGCGTGTTTGCTTCCTGCAAAGCTGTATTGTGCGCGGCGGTATTGGGACTGAGAAGGCAGGTGCAGAGAGCACCGGGATCTGACGGCGTTCTGCAGCCTGTAAAGGAAAGACGGCTACCACTTGAATGTGGTGCAAACACAAGTTTCCACGCGTCGAGGACAAGCTCTGGGCGTGCTGGTTGACCTAAAACTGTTCTCTGGGCGGGACATAGCAGAGAATCTTTCCCTTTACATTTGGACGACAAGAAAGACCGAAAGTGCTGCTGTATGTCGCTGCGAGGGAAAGTGCATAGACCAGGCGTGTGTCGGCAGAAGCAGTCGGCTGGGGCATTTCGCTGCCGGCACCGTGCTCTCTGGGCGAGAAGTAGACGACGCTTCGACTCCGGCTGAATGAAAGAGCGACATGGGTACTAAAGAGGCCGAACGAAGGCGCAGAGCACCGGACTCGTGTCCGCAGCGTACAAACTGAGAAAGGAGCGTGGCTAGCACTCGCCTGCCTGCCCAATTCACGTTAGCATTGAGAAGGAGGAAGTTCAACGACAACTACTTCCTTGTGCTACTACTTATCCCTCTTCCAACCATCCCCAAAACCACTGGCGCTTAACTTTAGGCTTCGAGATGCAGCAAACACAGTGGTCGCTTCCAAGGAGAGGGGAAGTAGAGAGTGCAGCGGGGAGTTTAGGTGGCTTTACGTAAGGCAAGGGGAAGGTGCAGCCCAGCATTGGCTTTTTCTTCTAGTTCTTTTCTTCAGGAGAGCAGCTAGCAAGCAGGCTGCGAGAGGCAACAATGGGATGGCTCGTCTGTCGGAGAAGCCGCAGTCTACAGTGCTGCAGACTGCTGTGCACAGTTTTAATGCTGCTGTAAGTACACGGTACTTTTGGAACGTCTTCTCTCCTGACTCTCCCATCTCTGGGAGCTCTAGCTGCTTGAACCTGGCCACACTGAAGGTGTGTGGACGTGGTCGCGCTGCGAGTATCAAGTCTTCCAGAGAAGAGGGATAGTCAAGAAATGCTTTCTCACCTGGCCTATCTCTCAGTCCGAACTGTGGCTGCAAACGCTGCGCTGCAAGGGTGGACTTACCCACTTGGAGAGAATGTGATGATGCTCTAGATATAGTTGCGAAGGAAAGTGCTGCTCACTGGAATGTTTCGCCTAGTTCACAGACTTTAAAAGGACTAGGAAGGCCAACGCCTTGTTCTAGCACTTGTTCTCTGCGTGCAGCTGCTGGATGTTTGGAAGGGCTTTGGGATCCGCCAGAGGTGGAGGGTAGGATGCTACAGAGAGCTTGAAGGAAAGCGCCTATCTCCAGGGCCTTTGATGCAGTTCAGCGGGTGCGAGTGGCATGTTGAGCATGTTCATGATGGCACAGAAAAGGTTCTGAAAGAAAGAGGCCGTGCTGAAACTGCCTTTACTTTTGCGACTTAGAAACTGCTCAGCCAACAATGAAAAGATTCGTCTTGCTTCCCCGCTACGCGCAGGGTTACATCCTTTTATGTCTCCAAGAGGCAGGATGCACAGCGGAGCTCTTCCACCAACTGCTTCCACACGACTGGGGCCGCGCCAGCCAAGCGCTTTTTGCCGGGCACTGTCAGCGCTCATGGAAACAACCACACGACGGCGCTGCAGACTTGCAAAAGAAGGCCAAGCACCTGGCCCAGCTCGAAACCACCCCAAGGGCAGACAGAGGCAACTTGCAAACGGCCCTGCACTCAAATCAACGGTGTCAGGACAAAAAGGTTGCCCTCATCTTCCCCTTCCAAGAGCACACTCTTCTTTACACCACACCTCTTTGGCCCAAACAAATCTTTTCCCTCTCGCAGATTCCGCCCACCAGCTTGAAACCATCTGGCAAAAACAGGGCTCAAAACAGTGCCAGCTGAGGAAGATCTTGCTGCCTACAACTTCACCTGCACCCCTCAAACTAGCAGCACACACGCTGTTCTCAGCACTCTCCTTCTCAGCTCTAGGTACCATCCTAAGCCTTCCCTCTCCCAGAGTCAGGATCCAAAGGCAACGGCACCAGGGACTGCTCACACACTGAAGGCACCAGGACAAATAGCTTAAGAGCTTGGCCTTTGCATTCCCACCGACAGCTCAACAGCTCGAACCCAGAGAGAGCTCTGCCTGTTGGGAAAAGCCTTTAAAATCCCTAGGAGTACCTGATGTGCACATCCAAACCTGCCTTCCTTGCCAAAGAGAGCAACTACAAGCCCATCTCCAAAGAAACGGCATCCCCTCCTGCAAAATACAACACATCCAGCGACTGATCCGCCTCCAGTATTGAATATGTCCAACAATTGCCCCCACACGCACAGGGGCCAGAAGAGAAATGTCTTGCTGGACTATTCCTCCCCACAGTACCTTAACATCTGCTCCAGCAACACTGGCACTATGTCCTTGCCTTCCCAAGGAAAGGCACTCCGAGTCTCTTGGCCTTGCCTTGTCTAGTTCTTCTTAAGGTACCCTTGCTCTGCTTCCTTTGCCTACGTCTGCCTTGCCTCGCACTGCCTACAACTTGCTGGCTTTGCTTTGCCCGGCCTACCACTCTTTCCCTTGCCTTCCATGCAGGCAAGGCGCTGCAAACCGAGTGCAGGCAATTGTGGGCAAGTCAAGGGAGAGGTAGGCAAGGCCAGAGCAGTGAGGGGAAAGCAAATGGAGTGGTAGACAAGAGAAGGTCCAGAAGTTAGAGGCAAGGCTGGCTGTAGGAAGGAAGGGCCACTGATGGGAAGGCCAGGCAGAAACAGGAAGGGCTCAGCAAGCCAAGGCCCTGGAGGAAAACAGTAGGCAGGTCATGTGCTGGGCATGGCCGTGCAAAGGAATGCAAGGCTCCAGAGGGCTAGCAGGGCGAGGCAAGGCAACTGTTGTGTTGCCAAGGCAAGGCCAGGCAAGGCAGGTGAGAAGTACATTCAAGGACTGCTGGTACACAAAAGTGGCCAGGACCAAGTGCTCTGTGTGGCCTTGATCCCGCGTGGGTCATCTCTCCTCTGTACCTAAAAGACTTGAGCTACCTGCTTTCCCTTGTATGCAAAAGAACTCTCTTTCTGGTCCCCGAGCTCAAGGGCAAAATGTGAATTGCCCCTCCAAGGTTCAAGACATGCAAGGATTGCTCCCAGACAAAGGCTGCCCACAGAGATGAGTGTGGCAACATGCGTCCTCCCCTGGTCTTCCTCTCATGGGATCCTGAAACACCGGAGATGCTTGAGAGCTTTGAGATTCCTCGGAGGAGCAGAAAGGGCAGGGCAAGGCCCAGAAATGTCATTGAAAAGGGGTGTTGAATTCCAGGTGGGGGAGGGGTGAGCAAGGTCATGCAAGGCAAGGGAGGGGTTCAAGGGCAAGGCAAGGCAAGTGGTGGCTTTGCGAGGCGAGGCAAGGCAATGAGGGTCCTAGAAGGAAAAGGAAAGATGAGGCCAGACCTAGACGAATGTGAAAGGAAGTCAGGTGGGGGATGGGTGAGCAAGTCAGTGCAAGGCAGGGGAGAAAAGGCAGGTTGAGGGAAGGCTACAGAGGGGGCAGCAAGGAAATGCAAGGCATGGGGAAGCATGCGAGGAGTGGGTGCTGCCAGCCGGTGGGGATGGCAGGGGCGGGGCCACTGCAAGTAGCATGGTGGGGATGTGGAGGGGGTGTTAGTGTGCGGGAGGTGTGTGTGTGTGTGTGTGTGTGTGCAGTGGAGTGCAGGGTAAGTGCAGGTGTGTGTGTGCGTATACGGGGGTTTTGTGCCAGGTGCTGTGCCGGGGAGAGCCGTTCCACCGCAAGGAAGGTGTGGGAGTGAAAGGAGTAAGATAGATGTGTCTTTACAAAGAGACCGTGTGAATCTCTCCTTAGACAAGGCTAGGAATTTACAGGGAGGGAAGTAACAGAAGAAAGTATTCGTTCTAGAAACTGTTACTAATCAACAGAGACTGTTGCTCAGCCAAGGCCCTGCTAAATTCCCGAACCTAGAGCAAGGCAGCAAAGACTTCCCAGCATTAGGAATAGTTTGGTTTTCTTCCTTTTCCATTCCAAAAGGGGAGTGCATATTAGAGGGGGGCATAGAGTAGGCAGTTCCGGAAGTCTGTAATTCCCGAGTACCTCAGAGGGTGCTGTTGCCAGGAACTTAACATCAGAAGGGGGCTGCTTCCCGCAATCATTTGAGAGACTCCATGGCAAAAGCCCCATGGCCTCTCCCTGGAGTTGAAGAATGTTACAGGACTCCTCTGTCTCCTTTTTGGTGGATGAAGAAACTCAGAAAGCCACACTTCTGCCAGAACTCTCCAAGATGCCCCCTTTGCTCCCCGTGACTCCATCACTGCCCAGGAAGCTGTCTTTTCTACCACAGCAGTTTGACATACAGTTAAAAGTCGTGTGGCAGAGAAAAAAGGCAAGAATTGGTTTCCAAGGGATGGCAAACAAGAGATACCAGAACCTTTGGCCCTACCAATATTAAAGCAACTCCATTAAGAGAGTCCTTGCACTTCCTGAGGATTGGCAGAAGCCTATCTCATGATGTATGTTGCTGGGGGTCTTTTTAGACTGGCAAAAGGAGCTGTTGAAGGTTGCTTGATCTGTGCTAAAGCCAACAGCCAAGTTACAAAGTAACTTGCTAGAGGAGGGAGGCCTTGGGCTGCATGGCCCTTCCAAAGATGCCAGGTGGATTTTCCGGAGATGCCCCAAGTGGCAAGGCTTAATATCTTCTGGTAATCGTATGTCAGCTAGCAAGGTGGCCAGAAGTATTTCCAACTACTTCAGTAATGACAGGATCAGTTCTTAAGGCATTTTTGGAACAAATCATTCCAAGATACAGCATTGTAGAAGCAATAGATTCAGATAGGGGAACTCATTTTGCAGGAAAGATCCTTCAAGGGGTTTTGGCTTCTTTAGGAACACAATGGAACCTCCATAGGCCCTGGCACCCCCAGAGCTCGGCTCGGGTAGAAAACAATGAAGAGAGAAATAAACACCTTTTGAAGCTGGTAATAGAAACCAAGATGCCATGGGTAGGGCTTTGGACATTGGCTTTGGTGAGAATGAGGGCTCAACCCAGAAGAGAGATTCAGTTATCTCCCTTTCAATCGTTGTTTGCAATTGCCCTGGTAAGTCTCCACCTAGTGGGGGGGTAGAGGCAAGTGATGCATTTTTAAAACCATCTGTGGCCAGGATCCTGCTTCTTGTGAAACCCCTTCAACAGGAAACTCAGCTGGCGCAAGCCCGGCCTTTGGACTTTGCTGCTTTTAACATCCAACCAGGAGATTGAGTCCTAATTAAGGAGTAGAAAGAAGCGCCAGTGCTGGTGAAATGGCGTGGCCCATTCCAAGTGTCACTGACGACAGAAAACAGCCGTCAAGTAAGCTGAACACAGGTGAACCCGTCACTCTCGGGTCAAGGTCTCTGAAGCCTCAGAGATTTGCACATCTCAGCTGGAGGAGAAGGCCGGGAGGCCGTGACTGACACTCTGCAGGAGTGGGCCGGAGCAGTAGGCAGTGCTTCGACATCGGAAGAAGCCCCGCAGTCCTACCTTCAGACCGTCTGCTGAAATAGACTGTAAAGGCATCCCTCCTCTAGAATCTCCACTCACTTGGGGGCTAATACTTGTGGCCATTTTGTTACGTTAAGTGGTTTCTGTGTCTTCAATTGCCACAGGTGCTGCAGAAGACAACGGGAAAATTAGACTAGCTAATTAGATGACACTATTAAAACATTTTCCTTACTAATTCTACTTTGATATGGTCAGCTGAGTTTAGGCCAGGAGTGGGAGAATCAATTTGCAGCCTTAGGAGAAGAAGTAGCAAAAGTTTTTAACCTTAGCAATTGCTGGCTCTGTGGAAGGCCAGGAGGATCTGAAGAGTGGCCATAGTTGGCTAGCCCAGCTGAACCTAAATGGTGGGTCAATGTGAGGGCCACAGTGGGATGGGATTTGGGGCCAAAGAAGGAAGTTCACGGCCACTTCATTCTTCTCCAACAGGCACTTATTGCCTAATAGGATAGGGCGTGTCTATGTAGGAAAAGGCAATTGTCAATTGACTTTCCCTCTGGGCTTGAACAACTGGGTTTGGACCCCCAATTGCCCTCCTTCCAATTGTTCCAAATATCAAGGCAAATGCAATCAAATACCTGTTCGGCTCACTAACAGTAGCTGCGTAAGGCGTTCTTATCACACTTACCAAAAATATTTGGAAGCCTGTAAAGCAATGGGGAGGGACAAGGGGTTTTTTTGACCACCTGTTTTTGAGCAGTCCCCACAAAAATTCCACAAGTAGAAGACATGTTGTTTGTGATTATCAGTGGGAATGGCCACACCGGATTGGAACTCAAAGCCTTTTAGTGAGTTCTGCTCCAAATCCAACCAAGCAGCTTGCAGATGTAAATGTAGGTGGGAACCCTGTGCGGGAGCTTGGAAATGCAAATGCTGGGACCCTTATGGTGGGGCAACTCTTGTTGGAGGACCGTTAGGCCCGGGAATCCTGCTGTATTTTGAGCCACCAATTGATGACCATGGGTAGGTTCCTTTGCTAATGGAACACGGGCTTTGAAAGGACAGTATTGGATTTGTGGCCAACATGCTTAGCTCAGGTTACCTCCAAACTGGTCAGGGATATGGTATATTTAGTAGACTGTTGTTCTTTTTGCTACTACAAGTTCTGGGAAATCGCTTAGGAATCAAAATCTGTGATGATTTAATTAGAGAAAAGCAGTCAGCTGATGCAGCCCTGGCTGGAGGGAGCACCCCAAAACGGGGAAATGATGAACGGCCAACAGAACAAGTTACCCAACACGATGGACCAGCCCCTTGGAAACCTAAGGAATTAATCCCAGATGCCTGGGAACCCATTTATCATTTGAAGGAGATAATTAGGTTACAAGCTGTCTCAGAAATAATTACCAACCAGCCAGCCACAGCGCTTGACCTTTTTGCTGAGCAACCCACTTAAATGAGGAAAGCGGTAATTCAACATTGGATGGTATTAGATTATCTGTTGGCAGAAGAAGGAGGAGTTTGTGGGAAATTAAATGACTCGAGCTGCTGTTTGCAAGCAGATGACAGCGGAAAAGTGGTCAAACAAATAACAAAGGAAATAACGTCAGCTCGTGGACCTGTCCAAATGTTGAAAGGATGGGAATGGGACATATTTTCATAGTTAACTGGCCAGCTATGGGCTAAATGAATACGATTTCTCCTCTTATATGCTATCGCAATTCTCATCTTTTTACCATGTGTGACACCATGCTGGCTGCAGCTCTTTCAGCAGGTGCTCAAGGGGATGCCGCTAGCAGCCATGCCTACCTGATCCAGAAATGACTACAAAAGGACAGAAAAGGATGTCACTGCAAATAATAGCAAAACCCAAGAAGACTCCAGAAGAAAAAATTAAATCCATGGTAATTAAGGTTTGTAAAGACAAATACAGAGCAAATAAAAAGAGGAGGGATTAAAAGGAATGAGATGGATGAGTCTTTACAAAGAGACCGTGTGAATCGGCCTGTAGACAAGGCTAGGAAGTTATGGCTAGTGAAGTAACAGAAGAAACTAGGAGTTCTCTAGAACTGTTACTAATCATCAGAGACTGTTGATTAATCAAGGCCGTGTTAAATTCCTGAACCTAGAGCAAGGCAACAAAGACTTAAGAGCATTAGGAATGGGGTTCTTTTCTTTCTTCTCGATGCCAAGAGGGGGGTGCATATTAGAGGGGGGCGCATAGAGTAGGCAGTTCCGGAAGTCTGTATCTCCCGAATACCTCAGCCAGTGGGGAAAAGGAAGAGGGTGCTGTGGCCGGGAACTTGGCATCAAAAGGGGGCTGCATCCCGCAACCGTTTGACAGACGCCATGGGAAAAGCCCCATGGACTCTCCCTGTAGTCGAAGAATGTTGCAGGACTCCTCTGTCTCCTTTTCGGATATAAACCTCAGGCATCGTGGATTAATTTTCCCTAACGGCAGCGACCTGCCGCGTGGTCTCCGTGCTCCTCTCCAGCCCCCCGGGACGTGTAAAATAGTTCCCAGCGGCTCCCACCGCGCGTTGCAGACGGCTGCGCGGCCCCGGGGCTGCCCGCAGTGCTCCCCTGCCCCGCCAGGGCTGCCCGCGGGCTGCGGAGCCGCCTCGCCACCGGCGCGGCCAGGGCTGGGGCCCTTCTCGACAGCAGCCGAGGGGCTGCGGAGCGGGCGGCTGCCGGACGATCAGCTATTTTATGCCGCGCGGTGCTGCCGCCTCCATCTAGCTCTCCATCGCGCCGCCGCGCGCCGCCCGCCTGGGCGCGCTCACGCTCGGCCGCGCTCGCCGCCCGCCCAGCCTCGCCGGAAGCTCTCCCGCCCGGGCTGTGCCCCGGCTCCGCCGGCAGCTCGGCAGGGCCCGGCCGCACGCGTGCTGCGTGGCTCGGAGCAGCCGCGTTGCGCCGCAGGCGACGGGGAAGGCGGGGCGGGCAGGCGCCATCGTGGTAGCGCGAGGAGAGGAGCGCCCGGGCGGGGCGGCGAGCGGCGCGGCGGTGAGTGCTTCTGCTTCCTGTCGCTCGGCGGCCGCCCACGGCAGGTGCCGTGTGACCCCGCGGAGCGGCGGGGCCGGCCGGGCGGTGCGCGGCGAGGCTTTCGGCCAGCGGCGACCACAGCGAGAGGCTGCTGGCACTGCCCGTGCCGGTGGAGAGAGCGGGGATCCGAGGCCGGCCTTCCCCGGGCGACGAGGGGAGGCCGCCTTTGCCGCGCTGCCCTCCGTGCAGCATGTGGCCGATTCCGGCGAACCCGGGGTCTCCGCAGCGGCGCGGGCGGGAGGGAGTGGGGAGCGCGCTCGGTGCCGTGCCGGCCGCTCCCGGCCAGCGCTGCGCTGCGCCGAGGCGTTTTCCCGCCCGTCCTGGGAAGGACATAAGCGACACCGTAGTTGGAGCTTAGCTGTCAGGGGGAACAACTTCTCTCTGTGAAAAACGAAGTTCACTCTCCTGTGAGAATTTAAAGGGGTTTAATATAAAGACAATAAGAGACACATCAAATAAAGCAACGGGGTAACAGCCAGTTGCCTTGGCGCTCTGCCAAGAGCACACCTGATGCCAGAGGTCAGTCCTTTTTATACCGTTTTTACTGTCTGTTCTTTATTCATATTAAAACTTTTCCTGGAGCTGTTCTGCATGGCCACTCCTTGGTTCCGCCTTTTTAGAGCGTGCCTAGTCTTCTGCCTTGTGGTTTTATTTCTCTTGATTCTTGGGGTTGGGCCCGCTAGGCAAGAGTCGATGGTAGGGTGGATTTCTTAATTCTCCAGACAGTCAGGGCTGATTGCAGCTTTGGGCCTCTTCGTCTCTCCGGGCAGAGTGGTGATAAAATCTCCCGGACTCTCCTGGCCGCCCGTTCTCCGGGCGGAGTAGCCTTTGGGCCCTTTTGCTCCCTAGACAAAGTGTTGATTAGCAGCTTTTCGGGCCTCATCCTCTGTTCGTTTGGAGGTTATCTTACGTGCTCACACTTGCTAACATTCTTGCTAAAAAGAGAGAAAACTACATCCACACAGCAGAAAGCATTTCTAACGTTATATAATATCTACTTTATACTTTGCAAGAAGCTAATATAATATATGTTTATAACAATCCCCCCTTTTCTATTTTATAAATCATTTGGCTTGAGCAATAATTCTTTTTTCTTGGCTTCTAATGTCTGTTCGTTCTTTTCACAGATCAATTTGGCTTCTTCAAGAGGGTCTTTTATATCACTTTGTCTTTTTAATACCATAATTTTTTGTGCTGTTCCAGACATAGCCAACTTTGGGTCAGTAGGCATTGCCACAACTTGCATGCCTTGAACTATGCTGGTGATTAGCCGAATAAAGCAGGGGATCAAGCAAGGGAGAAATATTAGACTAGCTGTAGCACATAAGAGGAAGAAACCTAGATTCTTCCACCATTCTTTCCCCAATATGCCATCCCACCAGTTAGCAGACATCATTGATTCCCATTTTTGGACTGGTACATGGGCTATTTTTCTGATTTGGTTGGCCATATCTAGAACGGCATCCCCATTGTCATCAATTTTTAAACAACAGTCCGATGTATTGAACTTCCTGCACACACCGCCTTCTTCGGCCAGTAAATAGTCTAAAGCCAGCCTATTTTGATGTATTGCAGCTCTGGTTTGGCGTTGCTGGCTGACTATTAATTCCATAGCCCCAGCTGTTTCATTGGTTATGATTTCTACAAGAGCTTGGAGTCTGATGATACGATTCAGCATGTAAATTGGGGTCTGATATCCCCAGCTTCCATCTTGTGCTTAGGTAGCTGGCCCATCTGTTTCTAATATTCGTTCAGGGGGCCATTCCTCATCTTTCCATTTTTGGAACCCTCCAATTAAATCTCTTTTCTTTCTTTTGAAGTCTTCATAGAGAGGTATACCTAATTGATCTCCCACTGGTTCTGGGAAAAGGAAAAACCCTGGTTGAATGATTCTTAGTGTACAACTCCCTTTCCAATGTGAAGGGAGTCTTGGGGATGCCCTTTTCCCACATATCCAAAAGAAGCCATCTGGTGCTTTCCAATAATCACCTTCTTGTTGATTTATATTCTCCCCAAATTTGGCTATTTCTGGGATTCCAAAATAAGGATTTTTCCTCGTGTCATTACACTGAAAGAGTCCAACTTCATGATCATATACACAGTCTTTTCCTTTTTTCTGGGCTCAATACCAAGTTGGTTTTTCTGGGACCCACCACCTTGAAGTTTTGTTACTCACTTTATAGCTTTTACAGGGAGTGTTTCCTACTTCATTAAGAAAGTTTATCCCAGTTCGCCAGAGGCATTCTTCCCCTATCACTGTTGAACTTAAAATCCACCCCTCAGGTCGGTTCCCCCCTCTTATATTTGTCCGGTTCCATTTAAGGAGTTCTACCGGGCCTACGCTGCTACCTTTCCGTGGCCATTCTTCTGTCATTAAAGCTCCTCCACAGACCCAACAGTTGGTTATGTTAAGTTCTTTACCTATCCTCTCCCCCAATTCCACAAACAGGTTTTTTCCTAACCTTGGGGTTTTTTCCTCTTTGTTGTTTGAGCTTTGCATACAGGTCCTGGCGTGGTGAGGTGAATATAGGGCGAGGTTGCTGTGCTGGCTTTGTATCTTTACTTACCACTTGCTCTTTTACCAAATCTTGGACTGTTCCCCTGGTGGCAGCTGTGGAGCAAATCTATTTTTCTCCTTTTGGACAATTGCTTCTTAGTCTGTTTCCACTTGTTCCTAAATTTTCTGTAATCCAATATTTTTCTCCTTTATGCATGCAAATACCTAATTTGGATGAGTCATAACAGTGACTGTTGGTATGGGTATGAGTAATAAGAAAGAAGCCCCGGTGTCTTTCCATGTAGAGCTTTCGATAGCATTTGTAACATGGTCTTGCCGGTGTCCCAAAAGGGACCAGGAGAAGTGACAAAAGAAGGAATAACAGAGGTC
This sequence comes from Aphelocoma coerulescens, assembly GCF_041296385.1. Classification (NCBI taxonomy): domain Eukaryota; kingdom Metazoa; phylum Chordata; class Aves; order Passeriformes; family Corvidae; genus Aphelocoma; species Aphelocoma coerulescens. The sequence goes on from NW_027184075.1 coordinate 1,092,719, forward strand.
CGGCATGGCTTATACTCCCACCTCCCTTGCCTATGAGGTTGCAACCCATAGCAGGTGTATTGGATCTTCTCGGTGGCGAGTACAGTGGCCGACCCGGTCTTGCCCTCTATTTCCTTGTCACTTCCTTTGTAGCTTTTAGGCAAATTTCTTTTGGCACCTTTTTAACTGTAGTATCTTATCGTATCTTAGGTGTTTCCCATTCAACAGGCACTAGTAATTCCCATCTGCAGAGCAAAGTTATTGCTTTTGTTGCTTATGATTTTGTCTGGATAGGGGGTCGATTTTGTGCTTGACACCCTTTACAACTAGGGTGTCGACGGTGTGAAATGCCAATTTCCCTCTAGATTAATTACTTATATTTGACGTGGTTGGCATGCCCCGTGTTAGAATGATTCAAACAGGGTATATGATGTGGCACTGATGGAAGTTGTGATTCTCCGCCTTCTTAATACAAATCACAGGCTAGAATCAGAACATGAGAGTTCCCTGTTTGATCCAGTCCCAACCCTTCCTGTTTGAAGTGAGAATATTCTTCTCCACGATGTCCCAGAATTTGTCCAGGGGCCACTGATATAAATTTGGCTTTTACTTCTCAGTTAGGTGTGATTCTTTGCATATCCCTTGGATTATTTAGATTGTTCTAGCTCATTGCCACCTGGTCTCCGTTTAAGAATCAATTTGGTATCACCTGGTTTGGATATTACAGTCCACTCTTCAGGTTCTTTTACAGGTCCTTTGATTCTGCTGGCATGGATCTACCCTCGTTCCTTGGTCTGGATTGCGGCCTCAGTCATCAGCAGTACCTGAAAAGGACCCTCCCATTGTGGAGTCAAAGATTGTTCTTTCCATGTTTTTACTAGTACCCATTCCCCTGAATGGATATTATGAATTTTGAACTCCAAAGCTGTGGTTTGAGGGATCATTCCTTTCAGCCGCAAATTTTCAAGTGTTCTGGCAATTGCGGTGACATATTTTTTGACACTTACTTCTCCTACTTCATAAGTGGCTGTTTCATGTTGAGCAGTAAGGAAGGGTAATCCGAACATCATCTCATAAGGAGACACTCCCAGGTCTGACCTGGGCTGTGTTCGGCCTCTCAACAGAGCCAAAGGTAAGCATTTTACCCATGACATTTGAGTTTCAATCATTAATTTTGTTAAAGTTTTTTTCAAAGTCTGGTTCACTCTTTCTACTTGGCCTGAACTTTGTGGGTGCCAGGGGGTATGTAATTCCCATTTTATTCCCAAGGCTTGAGTTATTTGTTGTAAGACTTTGGATGTAAAATGTGTTCTTCTACCTGAGTTTATTTTATTAACCATTCCATATCTGGGAATAATTTGTTCCAGAAGGGTTTTGCATACTATGTTAGCTGTAGCTCTAGTAGCAGGAACTGCTTCTACCCAACAAGTTAGGTGGTCTGCTATTACTAATAGGAACTTCCATCTCTGTACTTGAGGAAGTTTAGTGAAATCTACTTGGATACTTTGGAATGGTCGCAGAGCTAACTCACGGCCTCCTAATGTTGTTTTTCTCATTATTTTCCTAGTCACTCTTTGGCAAGTTCTACAGTTCCCAATTATTTGTTTTGCTACCCCAAAGATTCCAATACACCCATAATTTTTTAGAAAATGATCACACAAGCTAGCTTGAGTACCCCAATGAGTTTTTTGATGCATATCTTCTAATATTCTCTTAGTGAGTGGCTTATTAAGTAACTGTCTCCCATCAGGAAGTTTCCGTTTTCCAGATTGATCTTGTTCTCCCCCTATCTTAAATAATTCTTTTTCTTCTTCTTTACTAAATTTGGGGATTTCCAATTCTCCCCTTTCTGGGGTCAGGATTAACAGAATTGGTTCAGTCCCATTTTCTGCTGCATCTTTGGCTTCTTGGTCTGCTAGGTTATTCCCTCTTATTTCTGGGGTCATCCCTTCTTGGTGTCCTTTGATATGCACTACGGCTATTTCTTCAGGCAATTTTAATGCTTCCAACACTTCTGAAATCAGGCCTTCATGTATCAGTTCTTTCCCCTTTGAATTTAGTAAACCCCTTTCTTCCCAGATCTTTCCAAAGGTATGTACTTTGAATCAGTATAGACGGTCCCCTTTTTGTGTGCTAAATGCTCCAGTGCTCTCTTTAGAGCGTATAATTCACAAGACTGCGCCGACCAATTTGAAGGTAGTTTTCCTTTTTCGATGGCCTGCATATTTATCCCATCGACTAAGGCATATCTTGACATTCTTTTTCCTTGCAAGCATCTGGATGAACCATCCACATATATTCTTTCCTCTTCTAAGAGGGCTTGTTCAGCTAGATCTTCTCGAACTTTTGTTTGGTATTGAGTAATTTCTAAGCAATCATGTGCCAGGTCATCTTTTGGTTCTCCATACAGGAATTGGGCCGGATTGAGGCTTTTGCTTGCTTCTATAGTTAGATCATTACTGTCAATCAGAATTGCTTCATATTTTAATAGCCTGGAGTCTGTTAACCATTTTTCAGCTTTTTGATTTAGCACATTTCGGACCGCATGGGGTGTGTATACAATCAGTTTACTTCCAAAGGTGAGCTTACGGCTCTCCTCCACCAAAATAGCGGTAGCTGCTATGGCTTGAATGCATACTGGCCAGCCACGGCTTACTGGGTCCAATAGTTTAGCTAAATAAGCTATTGGTCTTCTCACCCCTCCCCATTCCTGGACTAATACACCATGAGCTACTCCATTTTCTGCATTCACATATAAATGAAAGGGTTTTTCTAGTGAGGGTAAGCTTAGGGCTGGTACCGAGGCTAGTTTCAACTTCAGTTTTTCTAATTTATTATCATCATCATCTTTGGTCCATTGTATATTGTCTCCCCCTGTTAATTTTTCATATAAAAATTTTACTGCTTGTGTATATCTTTCAATCCATAATCTGCAATATCCCAGTAGCCCCAGCAGTCTCCTAACCTCCTTTTTTGAAGAGGGAGGAGGGAGGGATAAAATCCCTGTAATTGTTTCAGGACTTAGTTGTCAGCTACCTTTGCTTATCAGGTGGCCGAGATATTTTACTTCTGATTCCACAAACTGTAATTTCCTTTTTGATGCCTTTAGTCCCTTTTTCCCAAGAAAATTTAGAAGCTTTATGGTAGCTCCTTTAACTTTCATTTCATCTTCTCCTGATATTAGAAGGTCATCTCCATATTGGATAAATTGTATTCCTGGGGGAGTGGGGAAGGTTTGTAGTATTTCTCCCAAGGCTTGCCCAAATAAATTTGGGGCCTCACAATAGCCCTGTGGCAGTTTAGTCCACCTCAACTGGTTCTTTTTCCCTGTGTTTGGATCTTCCCATTCAAAGGCAAAAATATTTCGGCTTTCCTCTGCCAGTGGGCAGGCCCAAAAGGCATTTTTAAGATCTACCACACTAAACCACTGATGTTGAGGTGGAATTTTGCTTAAAAGAGTGCAGGGATTAGGAACCATAGGGTAGCAGGCCCGTGTTCTTTTGTTTACTTCTCTTAAATCTTGCACTAATTTATAATTTCCATCAGATTTCTTTACTGGGAGAATAGGGCTATTATGAGGGGATTTACAAGGTTCTAGTGTCCCATCCTTTATTAATTCTTCTATCACTGGTTTTAAGCCTTTTCTCCCTTCTAAAGATATAGGGTACTGATGTACACAAATGGGACCTTCTTCTTTTTCAGTTGTGACCCTTATGGGGTCAAGATCTAGTCCACCCCTATTCCCTTCCCTAGCCCAAACCTCTCTGTTAATTTTGCTTTCATCTTCTTGGCTAAGTTTAAACACTTTGGCCGTCATTTTCCCTTCTTCTGGTATGACTCCAATCCCCAGTTGGATTTGTAAATCCCTTCCCAATAAATTGCTGCCAGCCTCAGGAGCTAACAAAGCATCCCCTATCCCTATTTTTGTTTCCCCTTCAATAACCACATCTTTAATGACAGGGACCTTAAATCCTTCCCCCTTTGCTCCTGTTACTTTTACCATATCATTACTTACATCCCACCCTTTTGGAATATTCATCACACAAGTCTTTTCTGCCCCAGTGTCAACTATAAATTCCAATACTTCCTCTTCGGGGCCTACTTTTAAAGTTATCAAAGGCTCCAGATGGTATTTATCCCCCCAAAAATAGAGCCCATGATTTCCCTATTTTTCTTCTCTGTGTGTCTCTTGAAATCTTTTCAGATCCCTCCTCAGGTGGGGGCATTCTCTTTGATAATGCCCTTCTTCCTTGCATAAGAAACAGGCATCCCTGGGTTGTTCTTGGAATCTTGATTGTGCTGAGGTTTTATTTTTCTCTTTTCCACCATTTCTAAATCTGGAATGTTTAGGAGTGTTACCTGAGGGCTTTAGATTTTTTTTGGAAGGTACTCTCTCGCATAGTGGCTATCATGATCTTTGCTCCCACTTTGGCTTTTTCTTCATCCCTCCGGACATATATATCTTTTGAGCTTCCCTTACTAGGTCTTGTAAAGGTTTCTCATACCAATCTTCTATTTTTTCCAATTTTTTTCTAATATCTGGCCAGGCATGAGTGACAAAGTGAACTCTTAGCAGGGCTTGCCCTGCTAGGGACTCCGGGTCTCTCCCAGAATATTGTTTCATATTCTTTCGGAGCCTCTCCAGCCACTCAGTCAGGGTTTCTTCCTTCCCTTGCTGCCCCTCAAAGGCCTTTCTGACATTTTGTCCTCAGAGTGCCCCCTCTTTTATTCCCTTGATTATCAAATTACAATAATCATTCATATGTCCCCTCCCAGCTTCATCATTTTGGTTCCAGTTAGGAGGTGTAATGGGCATTTTCTGATCCCCGGGTGGACCTTGTTGGTTTTCTTTTCCCCAAATTTTTATTCCAGCAATTCTAATCATTTCTCTTTCTTCTTGGGAGAATATTATTTTCATTATTGATTGCATTTCTTCCCAAGTGAAAATGTTGGGACCTAAGAACTGGTCCAACATTTCAGCTGTACCTATGGGGTCTTCTAATAATCCTTTAATTTCTTTTTTGAAATTCCTAACCTCTGTAGAGGTTAGAGGAGCACTCACAAAGCCGCTTCCCCCTCCTCCCGTAGGTACTTCTCTTAACGGAAAGAAATGAATTTCTCGGCTTCCCTCTGTTTGTTTAGCAATGGAGGGCTTGTTGGGCTGCCTCGGAGCCTTAATGGCACCTCCTGTATTCTGGTATGGTGCTCCTTCGTTAAGAAGAGGGTTGATTTGGGAAGAAAGCACCGAACTCCCCTGGGGAGGAGGGGCAGATTCAAAGTCTGGCGCTGAAGCTGAATATTCTGTGGTGCAGAGGGTGGGGGTGGGGTATGGCAGTGAAGCCAGATATTCCGGAGCACAGGAGGCGGGCACCGGGGCTAAAGCCGGGTTTCTCAAGGCAGGAGAGGTAGGGGCTGAAGCCGGGACGTGTGACCTTTCCCTTGATGCAATTGAGGGTGCTGGGATTCCCGAGATATATGGGAAGGGTGGGATCCCCGGCATGGGCGGGGGCAGGGCTCCCCCCCAGCTCCATTGGGGCGGGAGGGCTGCCGGGGGAAAGGCCCCCGGTGCGGGCGGAGGGGGGGCTGGCGGGGGAAGCCCCGGAGCCAGGGGGAGGAGGGCAGCTTCTGGTGCTGGCGGCGGAGGCAATACTTCTAAAGGGTCTCAGCCTTTTTTCTCTTCTGTTTGCTTTTCCTCTGCGGTTTCTGATATTTTGAAGACTTTGGTTCCCAGAGGTTTTGTAATTCCTGTCCAGCAAGAAGCATATTCTCTCTCCTCAGGGTGAGATGGCTCTTTTGAATTTACAAATACATTTAGAGCCTGGCAAATCCATGCCTCATCAGACCCGTATTTTGGCCAGTACACATGATCAGATCTGATTTCCTTTTTTACCCACTCTTTCATGCAGAATTGAATCATTTTTACTTTCTCTTTTCCTTTTGTAGAAGGATCAGTTTCCCAGTTTGCGAGTTTGACCCCGAGGGGACTGTCTCGGGGTATATCCTCTGGCACCCTTTTATAATTTGAACTTAATTTACTAGGTTGTTGTCCCATTTTTCCAGGAGTTCTCTATTACTCAAAATACCAATTTATCCCCCCCTTTGAAATACTAATTCATTCCTTTAAAACACCAATCTTCACTGCTGTAAAATACTACCCACCCTTTCACAGTACAAAAAACACCAAAAAATTTATTAGAGCCCACCTTCCCCAAAAACAAAGTTAACTTCGAATTACACAGTTTTTCATTGACACATTCACTCTTTTTTAATATTTGTTCACTCACTCATTCCTACTCACAACAGAATAATAAGGTACCTCTTTCAAGTCACTTGTTAGTATCCACCCATGGGTATGATATAATCCTCAGGATTCTGGGTGCTCTTGGATTTCCCTCAACCCAGCATTGCTAGCATCCAAACCCCAACCTCTCTTGGGGTACTTTTAGGCCCTGGGTGCTCTTGGGGTTTTCCTCAACCCAGCATATGGGGGGGTAGCTCCCACTTTGCAACCCCTTCTCTGGGACCCCGTCCCAGTCACCCCCGGAGATTCTTTCACTCCGCTTATCTCTCGCTTTGTCTCCTCGCTGGCCGCTGTTCTCGTGAACAAGACGGAACGGCAGCACTCAGAGACTGCCACACTCACTTCGCAGATCTGGGGGCAACCAGCCCACGTCTCATTCACACACGCTCATCTCCCGTAACCACCCCCTTTTTCTTTGGACAATACTTCCCAGTCCTGTTTTTTTTCCAGTGTCTGTGGGATTTTTGTCGAGAGCGCTCTCTTTCATTTGCTTTATTTTTGTGTCTTTCTTGTCCTCCGGGTGTTGCCCTGCTGCCACCAAATCACGCCAGAGGATGCTAAGCAAAGGTCCTGCCAACTTGGGCGGGAGGCGCCTTACCCTTGCTTCTTGAATCCTCCCACGCTTTTCAGAGGCGAGGTGTAGCTCCGGGACGAGCCCTTAATTGTGAAAAACGAGGTTCACTCTCCTGTGAGAATTTAAAGGGTTTAATATAAAGACAATAAGAGACACATCAAATAAAGCAACGGGGTAATGGCCGGGTGCCTTGGTGCTCTGCCAAGAGCACACCTGATGCCAGAGGTGAGTCTTTTTTATACCATTTTTACTGTCTGTTCTTTATTCATATTAAAACTTTTCCTGGAGCTGTTCTGCATGGCCACTCCTTGGTTCCGCCTTTTTAGAGCATGCGTAGTCTTCTGCCTTGTGGTTTTATTTCTCTTGATTCTTGGGGTTGAGCCCGCTAGGCAAGAGTCAATGGTAGGGTGGATTTCTTAATTCTCCAGACAGACAGGGCTGATTGCAGCTTTGGGCCTCTTCGTCTCTCCGGGCAGAGTGGTGATAACGGCTCTTGGACTCTCCTGGCCGCCTGTTCTCCGGGCGGAGTAGCATTTGGGCCCTTTTGCTCCCTAGACAAAGTGTTGATTAGCAGCTTTTCGGGCCTCATCCTCAGTTCGTTTGGAGGTTATCTTACGTGCTCACACTTGTTAACATTCTTGCTAAAAAGAGAGAAAACTACATCCACACAGCAAAAAGCATTTCTAACATTATATAATATCTACTTTATACTTTGCGAGAAGCCAATATAATATATGTTTATAACACCTCCATTGGCGACCTCCTTTTCCCTCTGATTCAGCTACCTTGTGGTAGGTGCGATGGTGCTGAAGAAGGGTGGCGGCTTGGCACAGTTGCTGTCACAGGTGGATCTTTGAGTGGCATGTGTGAGGGTAGGAGGGTACGGCACCCATAGCTGAAGGCAAAAAAGGTCAGGGCATGTCATCAGCCGCAGTCGTGCTAAGTTGTTCATCTATGCAAACTGCTTGCCGAGTTGTTCCTTTCTTAGGTAATGGGGGCTTGTATCAACCAGAACTGCAAATGGTCAGTATTTGCAGAGAAGGTTACTTGGACTGTTGTTGAAGTGAGTGTAGCAGTTTCTATGGCATTCTGCAAAAAAAGTGACAGGTCTCCCTGTGTTCCCCAGTTCTTAACAAAGATGAAGTTAACAAACCCCTGAAAAGAGGTTTTGCAAAACTTCAGGGATATTTTCCTACTAGTACTGTAGAGACAACCATAGTCACCTTGTCTTTCCAAAAGTGAAGGTTCCCTATTTTTGTCCAAGAGCATCAAGTGCTTTTGATCAGCGTTTGTGTGCATGCATTAGCCTCGTTCTTGCTCTTCCTTGGAGAACTTTTACAATACTCACATGATCTGTGTAGGCTGCAGACTGCAGTGGTGAACTTCAAGGCTTCCAGCAGAAGGGAGATGCTGTCCACGTTTTGGATTCTCCTTAGCCTGAACCTTCAATGTCCAATAACGCAGCGTTTGGTGCTCGAGGCACTGACTCTGGCGTGCCCCTGGTCAGAGACAGTCCAGCTGCGTTACCTCCACGCGTCGCTGAAGCGACTTCGGGATCAGGAAAAGAGCTTGCTGGGCTAGCTAGCTGGCTTCTTTGCAGAGGGAAACACGGCAGGAGCCGTTGATGTCGGCTCACGTTAGCTCAGAGACAAAGGAAGAGAGGGGCTGTTCAGGTCTGGCTTCTAACAGGTTTAATGCGATAGGATGAGGATGAGGTCGGATTGATGGGAATCCGCTCCTCGGAGCCTTGTCCTCAGTTTTATAGGGAATTTGAAAACCCCCTGTAACTATTCCTGAAAAGACCTGCCTTGCTAAATTAGTGCCTTTTAAGTCTTGTGTCCCCAGGATAGAACAACAAACTCACAAAGATAACAGCAGTGGATCTACAGGACTTCTGCAGGCCTTCTGGACTGCAGACATCTCTGACCAAAGGCCACAGATGACGTGTACCCTGATCCTGCCGAACGCCCGTCCGCCCTGGACTCAGCTTCAAGGTTTGATTGATACTGGTGCTGATGTAACTATCATCTCCTTCTCTGCGTGGCCTCCCTCATGGCCTTTACCCCCAGTGGGATCGGCCATCACAGGATGAGGATGAACCACACAGAGCTATTGAAGCGAACGGCCTGTGACGGTGAAGGACTCAGAGGGGCACACAGCTACAATTAGGCCTTATGTTACTACCACTTCCCTTAACCTTTGGGGACGGGATGTGTTGGCAGCCTGGGGCATACGGATCGGGACAAATTTTTAGCAGGGGTCACTGTGCGCAAAGGTGCACAGTATCCTACACTGCCTTTGCAGTGGTTGATTAACACACCAATCCGAGTCAGACTCTGCTTAGTTAGTTGAATTAAGGGCTGTTATCATGGCTTTTCAACGATTCTCACAGGAACCTTTGAATTTGGTTACTGAAGCCGACTAGCAAAAGCTCGTATACAATTAATCACCTTACGGTACCACAAAATTCAAAGAATCCTGTTCTTCTGAATCACTTTCTCTCATTGCAATCTGCAGGCAAGAGACAACTGCCCTGGGCAAAAGTCTGGGTGTGGAATTTACTCACTAACCAGTGGGAAGGCCTGCGGGAACTTATGGTTTGGGGTCGTGGCTATGCTTGCGTTTCTACAGATACTGGGGTACGGTGGCTAGCTGCAAAATGTGTTCGCCCTGCCCTACGGCACCAGAGGCAGAACAGGCAACCTCCAAATGATGACCAGAACACCAACCATCCAAGTGGCCACCAGAATGTAGATCATCAGCCATCAGACTCTTCTGATGATGACCAAGATGTTGACCATCAGGCAGATGGTCCTTCTACAAGCAGAGACTGGGATGGTCCTTCCACAAGCAGAGACTGAACTTTAAATTTCTTGTTATGGAGTCAGATCGTTAAAGCCTTAAGGACATATTTAGAATTAATAACTGATGTAAATTTCTATTTAGGATTAATAGTGGAGTTGTTATCTTATCAAACAAAAAGGGGGAATTGTAGATACCAAAATGCTGCTAGCGAGGATTTTCTTGCTATTTTCTAAGTCTGTGAGAGACTTTTCTCTCTCACAGAAGAGGTAGCAGAGTATGTAAACAACCAAGCCACCTGCAACCTTGAAAAGTCTGGTTTATGGTCTAGTAGAAAAATATTTTGACAATGGATGGTTTAGGATTTTAGCCAATCACCCCAAGGGGGGGGGCTGATCCTTTGTCCAATTAGACTATGAAGAAAAAAGTCTGTAAAAGAGTTTGTGAAATAATTAAATGAATAAATCTTGGTGCACAATTCCTGCCTGCTGGATCTTCTCTCCTCCTCCTCCCTATGGCTGCGGGACACAGTGATACACCCTAGGGCCCAGGCCTGCGGTAATAGACCACAATTACAAGTGAACTGCAACACAAGCAGCTAACACATTCCTCCTGTGATAAATGAGTGAACGATAAATTTTGTCTTTCGCATCTATCACTTTAACATTTAGAAGTGAGAATGTACTATGTAGAAATAGTGTTAAGGTAAAATATAGGTAAGTAAAAACAAGACTAGAGTAAATTGTAACTTCGAATGAGTGGTAACGTGTTGGGAAACGTAGGAAGAAACACATGATAATAAATGTCCTTTCAGTTGAGAAATTACAGAGGTGGAAACCAAGACATCTTCAAGAAACAAAGAAGATAAACCGCATGCATCCCAGGAAGTCTGTTATCTCATCCAAACTCACACCTCCCAAAGAACCCATCAACTACAAATTAGGTTGGAGACTGAGGAGGCACCGGAGGGGGGTGCCTGCCTTCAATTCTGGAGCTACTCAGAGGACCGAGGTGGCAGTGTGCTGGCGTGTGCTGGCGCAAGGGGGCAGAGACGGAGGGGGGAAAGTTGAGTGAAGTGTAAATGACTTTCTGGGCTTAAGGACTATGTTTAAAGAAGTACTAAAGTTCACAGTAAAATGAATGGAGCCACGCCTCTAGCAATATTGCTAAGTGCTCCTGCACTGTGATATGCCTTTGTTCTACTAATAAATGCTCAATATTATGCTGCTGAAAATTCCGCTTGGGAATTCATCTTTCTCACTTCTTCCCTTAAAATCAGTTCTAAGAATTTAGTGTGAAATACATTTAGGCTTGGTCCACATTATTTTTAGTTCAAATAAACACATCTAAATTTTTTCCATCTTTCCCATTAAAGGATTTTGGTTTTGGCTCATTCTTTCAGCATTTTGCCAGCAATCTGCTCAATGCTCTTTCCTTAGGAATGAAAGCTGTAGCCTGATATTACAAAGTGTTTGGTGAAACCTTTACCATGACTCTCAAGTCGCAACATGCCAGATAATCACTGGTTTTCAAAGCTGCTTGAAGATAGAAGGAAAGCGTCAAAGGTTTATGCATGAATCAGCATCCCCTTGTCACAACGTCATGCTGCAGTGATCCTTGCAGAGCTCTAAGACTGGATTTAAAGGAGAAAAGCTCAATACTGGCTCCTGAGCCAGCAGGATGAAACATCCAAGATTGTACATATATTACTTCTGTGCTAAAACTACTGTATGAAAACGTCTTACCATTATGGCAGTTTTATAGTACTCCATAGGAGACATCTCTTTAAATGACTCTAATATCCTTTCAGTGCTAAAATTGAGAAGGGGGTTGATCCATAGTTAACTCATGTAAACACGAGTGAACTACTAAGAGACAGCAAATGTTAATCACAAAACCTAAGCAGCAGGATTCGCCTTAATCTTGTCAAGATAAGAGGAACAGGATCTTTTGAAAACCGGCACAGAGATCGCTGCATCAGCCACCGAAGAACTGCGCATGCTCCAGAAAGAAAGGTAAAAAGTGCATTGTGACAAAGACTACTGATCTTCATCAGAAAGACCCTCGAGGAAGAAGAGGAGCCTTCCTCAGTGCGCCCATCAGCGTACACAGCGCATGCATGGCACGTATGCTAATGATATTAATGACTTCCGAGAAGTAATTTCTAGAACCACTCCTATCCCAAGAATTGTGATGAATGTTCATAAATTTTACACATAATGCTGGACTGTATGGAGTGCTCTGTGTGTGTGTGTTAGGAGGAGTGATCCCCCATGCACCCAGCGCCGAATAAAGCAAATACCCGCTTCTCTGACTCTGAAGCATCTCTAGGCCTGGTTTTGGGCAATTCAAAATAGGTGAATACACATTACAACTACAGCTGAAGTTGTTGCGTAGGCAGATTGAAGAGGAAAGGATTTCATCTTCATCACTCTCCTTCTTTCTTGTTTTGACAGAATTAAGAACTTGTAAAAAATCTGATATCACTGATGCTCACCACTCTTCCAATTAGACTACGCTCACTTAGGCAACGAAGTCCAGAGCTTCGGATATCTCCCGCTTCTGCCCTAGGAATTGCTTCCAGTGCTGTACCTTTGCTCCAGCTGCGAAACCAAACCAGCAGAACCAAGGAAGTTCTCTCTGAATGAACCATTGCTCTTGAAGGCTACAACGGTAGTCATGGCAGTGAACACTGCTCTTCACTGGGCCATTCCTCTGAAAAAAAACCATGCACCACCTCTCAACCTAAACCGTTAAGCCTCCTGCTGATGCTGACTGACAAAGCGTCCAACTGCACTTAGATTCCAACAGCTACTTCCAATGACCTGTCAACAGAGCTTTGCAGACTTGCAACAGAGCAACAAACTAAAGGGGCTATGTTTCATGGCTGTTTTTCAAACATCATTGACTTATGTCCCTTTGCCAGCTTAAGTGAAGGTGGCCCATCCACCTTGGTCAAAATCAGCAGAATTTTGGCCCAATTTGTTGTTACGCAACACATCATGACACAATCTCTTGGTGTTGATGCAAAATTCCCACTGAAGTGCATGTCGTTACATGACTTAAGGCTACCTACTCACAGAGTGTCCACTCCACTGCCACACCCATTTTCTGGCCACCTTGAAATGACTGAGCTGTCTTACTGTTCCCAACATTCCTCAGGGGTACGTGACCACCATAGCCTCCCTTCTGAAGTTTAGGAACCTAAGTAGTACTAGCAATAGCAGTTTATCCAAAATCCATTTGCTCCATCAACAAACTCCGAGCAAGCGCTGAGAATTAGTTTCAAGACTTCTACATATATTTACAGGGAGCTTTTTGTTTGCTTGTTTGTTTTTAAAGCAGATGGAGTAGTGCGATGTTTCCCTGAGGCTACCAGGGCTGCGAGGCAGGCAGGCAGAGCCCTGGCATGGGTGGCACAGGGGACCCCGGGCGCTGACGGCTGCCACCAGCGCAGGCCAGCTCGGAACTGGCAGGCAGGGCTGCACCCTGCGTCTGCCACAACAGCTGCAGCTTCTGCAGCCTGAAACACAGCTGGCTCAGGGGTTCAAATTAAGAGCCAAAACCTTTTGCTGCTCAATTTGGGGCAGAGAAAGGTCATCACTTCTAGCATGGCATAAGCCTGCCACTACATTTCTGTGAAGGAAAATCACCTTGTTAGAGTGAAACTCCTGAGTAAAATACTGAAGCGCTTTCAGATTCGTATTATCTGACATTTCTGTGACCTTCTTTTATACCTGCATTGTTTCCTACTGCTGGTTTTGGGCACAAGTTCTGTGTACACTATTCTGGAAACAAAAAAATAACCCAAAACCAACACCCACTCCTCCCCCACCATCACTCCTTCCCCAGCCCCAAGCCTAACAAAACCAGCCTGCAGAATGTGCAGGATTTCAAATGAGAACAAGCATAGATGGGACATCAAAAGATGGATTCTCCTTAGACATTTGTGCATGCAGTGCTCTGCAATCAACTCCTAAATTCTACTCCTGGTACACCAAATATTTGTCTTGGGAACTCCTTGTTCTCCATTCCAACCCTTCTGAGAGGGTAATCGAGGAGTTACTCTACATATTTTAAGCACATGTTGCACTAGTCAAATCCAATGCACAGCATTACTTGACTAACTGAGGCGGTGGCAAGGTCAATTAAGACCTGTTCATGTCTTAATTTGGAGCTCTTCCAACTGCTTGAAAAGTGAAGCCTTGGACGTTGAAGGTTCAGACTAAGGAGAATCCAAAATGTGGATAGCATCTCCCTTCTGCTGGAAGCCTTGAAGTTCACCACTGCAGTCTGCAGCCTACACAGATCATGTGAGTATTGTAAAAGTTCTCCAAGGAAGAACAAGAACGAGGCTAATGCATGCACACAAACGCTGATCAAAAGCACTTGATGCTCTTGGACAAAAATAGGGAACCTTCACTTTTGGAAAGACAAGGTGACTATGGTTGTCTCTACAGTACTAGTAGGAAAATATCCCTGAAGTTTTGCAAAACCTCTTTTCAGGGGTTTGTTAACTTCATCTTTGTTAAGAACTGGGGAACACAGGGAGACCTGTCACTTTTTTTGCAGAATGCCATAGAAACTGCTACACTCACTTCAACAACAGTCCAAGTAACCTTGTCTGCAAATACTGACCATTTGCAGTTCTGGTTGATACAAAACCCCATTACCTAAGAAAGGAACAACTCGGCAAGCAGTTTGCAAAGATGAACAACTTAGCACGACTGCGGCTGATGACATGCCCTGACCTTTTTTGCCTTCAGCTATGGGTGCCGTACCCTCCTACCCTCACACATGCCACTCAAAGCTCCTTGCGTGGAGCTCTCGCACCACCTATGACAGCAACTGTGCCAAGCCGCCACCCTTCTTCAGCACCATCGCACCTACCACAAGGTAGCTGAATCAGAGGGAAAAGGAGGTCGCCAATGGAGGGAAGTTGTACCCCCTGACAGCTAAGCTCCAACTACGGTGTCGCTTATGTCCTTCCCAGGACGGGCGGGAAAACGCCTCGGCGCAGCGCAGCGCTGGCCGGGAGCGGCCGGCACGGCACCGAGCGCGCTCCCCACTTCCCTCCCGCCCGCGCCGCTGCGGAGACCCCGGGTTCGCCGGAATCGGCCACATGCTGCACGGAGGGCAGCGCGGCAAAGGCGGCCTCCCCTCGTCGCCCGGGGAAGGCCGGCCTCGGATCCCCGCTCTCTCCACCGGCACGGGCAGTGCCAGCAGCCTCTCGCTGTGGCCGCCGCTGGCCGAAAGCCTCGCCGCGCACCGCCCGGCCGGCCCCGCCGCTCCGCGGGGTCACACGGCACCTGCCGTGGGCGGCCGCCGAGCGACAGGAAGCAGAAGCGCTCACCGCCGCGCCGCTCGCCGCCCCGCCCGGGCGCTCCTCTCCTCGCGCTACCACGATGGCGCCGGCCCGCCCCGCCTTCCCCGTCGCCTGCGGCGCAACGCGGCTGCTCCGAGCCACGCAGCACGCGTGCGGCCGGGCCCTGCCGAGCTGCCGGCGGAGCCGGGGCACAGCACGGGCGGGAGAGCTTCCGGCGAGGCTGGGCGGGCGGCGAGCGCGGCCGAGCGTGAGCGCGCCAGGCGGGCGGCGGGCGGCGGCGTGATGGAGAGCTAGATGGAGGCGGCAGCACCGCGCGGCATAAAATAGCTGATCGTCCGGCAGCCGCCCGCTCCGCAGCCCCTCGGCTGCTGTCGAGAAGGGCCCCGGCCCTGGCCGCGCCGGTGGCGAGGCGGCTCCGCAGCCCGCGGGCAGCCCTGGCGGGGCAGGGGAGCACTGCGGGCAGCCCCGGGGCCGCGCAGCCGTCTGCAACGCGCGGTGGGAGCCGCTGGGAACTATTTTACACGTCCCGGGGGGCTGGAGAGGAGCACGGAGACCACGCGGCAGGTCGCTGCCGTTAGGGAAAATTAATCCACGATGCCTGAGGTTTATATCCGAAAAGGAGACAGAGGAGTCCTGCAACATTCTTCGACTACAGGGAGAGTCCATGGGGCTTTTCCCATGGCGTCTGTCAAACGGTTGCGGGATGCAGCCCCCTTTTGATGCCAAGTTCCCGGCCACAGCACCCTCTTCCTTTTCCCCACTGGCTGAGGTATTCGGGAGATACAGACTTCCGGAACTGCCTACTCTATGCGCCCCCCTCTAATATGCACCCCCCTCTTGGCATCGAGAAGAAAGAAAAGAACCCCATTCCTAATGCTCTTAAGTCTTTGTTGCCTTGCTCTAGGTTCAGGAATTTAACACGGCCTTGATTAATCAACAGTCTCTGATGATTAGTAACAGTTCTAGAGAACTCCTAGTTTCTTCTGTTACTTCACTAGCCATAACTTCCTAGCCTTGTCTACAGGCCGATTCACACGGTCTCTTTGTAAAGACTCATCCATCTCATTCCTTTTAATCCCTCCTCTTTTTATTTGCTCTGTATTTGTCTTTACAAACCTTAATTACCATGGATTTAATTTTTTCTTCTGGAGTCTTCTTGGGTTTTGCTATTATTTGCAGTGACATCCTTTTCTGTCCTTTTGTAGTCATTTCTGGATCAGGTAGGCATGGCTGCTAGCGGCATCCCCTTGAGCACCTGCTGAAAGAGCTGCAGCCAGCATGGTGTCACACATGGTAAAAAGATGAGAGTTGCTATAGCATATAAGAGGAGGAATCGTATTCATTTAGCCCAGAGCTGGCCAGTTAACCATGAAAACATGTCCCATCCCCATCCTTTCAACATTTGGACAGGTCCACGAGCTGACGTTATTTCCTTTGTTATTTGTTTGACCACTTTTCCGCTGTCATCTGCTTGCAAACAGCAGCTCGAGTCATTTAATTTCCCACAAACTCCTCCTTCTTCTGCTAACAGATAATCTAATACCATCCAATGTTGAATTACCGCTTTCCTCATTTAAGTGGGTTGCTCAGCAAAAAGGTCAAGTGCTGTGGCTGGCTGGTTGGTAATTATTTCTGAGACAGCTTGTAACCTAATTATCTCCTTCAAATGATAAATGGGTTCCCAGGCATCTGGGATTAATTCCTTAGGTTTCCAAGGGGCTGGTCCATCGTGTTGGGTAACTTGTTCTGTTGGCCGTTCATCATTTCCCCGTTTTGGGGTGCTCCCTCCAGCCAGGGCTGCATCAGCTGACTGCTTTTCTCTAATTAAATCATCACAGATTTTGATTCCTAAGCGATTTCCCAGAACTTGTAGTAGCAAAAAGAACAACAGTCTACTAAATATACCATATCCCTGACCAGTTTGGAGGTAACCTGAGCTAAGCATGTTGGCCACAAATCCAATACTGTCCTTTCAAAGCCCGTGTTCCATTAGCAAAGGAACCTACCCATGGTCATCAATTGGTGGCTCAAAATACAGCAGGATTCCCGGGCCTAACGGTCCTCCAACAAGAGTTGCCCCACCATAAGGGTCCCAGCATTTGCATTTCCAAGCTCCCGCACAGGGTTCCCACCTACATTTACATCTGCAAGCTGCTTGGTTGGATTTGGAGCAGAACTCACTAAAAGGCTTTGAGTTCCAATCCGGTGTGGCCATTCCCACTGATAATCACAAACAACATGTCTTCTACTTGTGGAATTTTTGTGGGGACTGCTCAAAAACAGGTGGTCAAAAAAACCCCTTGTCCCTCCCCATTGCTTTACAGGCTTCCAAATATTTTTGGTAAGTGTGATAAGAACGCCTTACGCAGCTACTGTTAGTGAGCCGAACAGGTATTTGATTGCATTTGCCTTGATATTTGGAACAATTGGAAGGAGGGCAATTGGGGGTCCAAACCCAGTTGTTCAAGCCCAGAGGGAAAGTCAATTGACAATTGCCTTTTCCTACAAAGACACGCCCTATCCTATTTAGGCAATAAGTGCCTGTTGGAGAAGAATGAAGTGGCCATGAACTTCCTTCTTTGGCCCCAAATCCCATCCCACTGTGGCCCTCACATTGACCCACCATTTAGGTTCAGCTGGGCTAGCCAACTATGGCCACTCTTCAGATCCTCCTGGCCTTCCACAGAGCCACCAATTGCTAAGGTTAAAAACTTTTGCTACTTCTTCTCCTAAGGCTGCAAATTGATTCTCCCACTCCTGGCCTAAACTCAGCTGACCATATCAAAGTAGAATTAGTAAGGAAAATGTTTTAATAGTGTCATCTAATTAGCTAGTCTAATTTTCCCGTTGTCTTCTGCAGCACCTATGCCAATTGAAGACACAGAAACCACTTAACGTAACAAAATGGCCACAAGTATTAGCCCCCAAGTGAGTGGAGATTCTAGAGGAGGGATGCCTTTACAGTCTATTTCAGCAGACGGTCTGAAGGTAGGACTGCGGGGCTTCTTCCGATGTCGAAGCACTGCCTACTGCTCCGGCCCACTCCTGCAGAGTGTCAGTCACGGCCTCCCGGCCTTCTCCTCCAGCTGAGATGTGCAAATCTCTGAGGCTTCAGAGACCTTGACCCGAGAGTGATGGGTTCACCTGTGTTCAGCTTACTTGACGGCTGTTTCTGTCGTCAGTGACACTTGGAATGGGCCACGCCATTTCACCAGCACTGGCGCTTCTTTCTACTCCTTAACTAGGACTCAATCTCCTGGTTGGATGTTAAAAGCAGCAAAGTCCAAAGGCCGGGCTTGCGCCAGCTGAGCTTCCTGTTGAAGGGGTTTCACAAGAAGCAGGATCCTGGCCACAGATGGTTTTAAAAATGCATCACTTGCCTCTACCCCCCCACTAGGTGGAGACTTACCAGGGCAATTGCAAACAACGATTGAAAGGGAGATAACTGAATCTCTCTTCTGGGTTGGGCCCTCATTCTCACCAAAGCCAATGTCCAAAGCCCTACCCATGGCATCTTGGTTTCTATTACCAGCTTCAAAAGGTGTTTATTTCTCTCTTCATTGTTTTCTACCCGAGCCGAGCTCTGGGGGTGCCAGGGCCTATGGAGGTTCCATTGTGTTCCTAAAGAAGCCAAAACCCCTTGAAGGATCTTTCCTGCAAAATGAGTTCCCCTATCTGAATCTATTGCTTCTACAATGCTGTATCTTGGAATGATTTGTTCCAAAAATGCCTTAAGAACTGATCCTGTCATTACTGAAGTAGTTGGAAATACTTCTGGCCACCTTGCTAGCTGACATACGATTACCAGAAGATATTAAGCCTTGCCACTTGGGGCATCTCCGGAAAATCCACCTGGCATCTTTGGAAGGGCCATGCAGCCCAAGGCCTCCCTCCTCTAGCAAGTTACTTTGTAACTTGGCTGTTGGCTTTAGCACAGATCAAGCAACCTTCAACAGCTCCTTTTGCCAGTCTAAAAAGACCCCCAGCAACATACATCATGAGATAGGCTTCTGCCAATCCTCAGGAAGTGCAAGGACTCTCTTAATGGAGTTGCTTTAATATTGGTAGGGCCAAAGGTTCTGGTATCTCTTGTTTGCCATCCCTTGGAAACCAATTCTTGCCTTTTTTCTCTGCCACACGACTTTTAACTGTATGTCAAACTGCTGTGGTAGAAAAGACAGCTTCCTGGGCAGTGATGGAGTCACGGGGAGCAAAGGGGGCATCTTGGAGAGTTCTGGCAGAAGTGTGGCTTTCTGAGTTTCTTCATCCACCAAAAAGGAGACAGAGGAGTCCTGTAACATTCTTCAACTCCAGGGAGAGGCCATGGGGCTTTTGCCATGGAGTCTCTCAAATGATTGCGGGAAGCAGCCCCCTTCTGATGTTAAGTTCCTGGCAACAGCACCCTCTGAGGTACTCGGGAATTACAGACTTCCGGAACTGCCTACTCTATGCCCCCCTCTAATATGCACTCCCCTTTTGGAATGGAAAAGGAAGAAAACCAAACTATTCCTAATGCTGGGAAGTCTTTGCTGCCTTGCTCTAGGTTCAGGAATTTAGCAGGGCCTTGGCTGAGCAACAGTCTCTGTTGATTAGTAACAGTTTCTAGAACGAATACTTTCTTCTGTTACTTCCCTCCCTGTAAATTCCTAGCCTTGTCTAAGGAGAGATTCACACGGTCTCTTTGTAAAGACACATCTATCTTACTCCTTTCACTCCCACACCTTCCTTGCGGTGGAACGGCTCTCCCCGGCACAGCACCCGGCACAAAACCCCCGTATACGCACACACACACCTGCACTTACCCTGCACTCCACTGCACACACACACACACACACACCTCCCGCACACTAACACCCCCTCTACATCCCCACCATGCTACTTGCAGTGGCCCCGCCCCTGCCATCCCCACCGGCTGGCAGCACCCACTCCTCGCATGCTTCCCCATGCCTTGCATTTCCTTGCTGCCCCCTCTGTAGCCTTCCCTCAACCTGCCTTTTCTCCCCTGCCTTGCACTGACTTGCTCACCCATCCCCCACCTGACTTCCTTTCACATTCGTCTAGGTCTGGCCTCATCTTTCCTTTTCCTTCTAGGACCCTCATTGCCTTGCCTCGCCTCGCAAAGCCACCACTTGCCTTGCCTTGCCCTTGAACCCCTCCCTTGCCTTGCATGACCTTGCTCACCCCTCCCCCACCTGGAATTCAACACCCCTTTTCAATGACATTTCTGGGTCTTGCCCTGCCCTTTCTGCTCCTCCGAGGAATCTCAAAGCTCTCAAGCATCTCCGGTGTTTCAGGATCCCATGAGAGGAAGACCAGGGGAGGACGCATGTTGCCACACTCATCTCTGTGGGCAGCCTTTGTCTGGGAGCAATCCTTGCATGTCTTGAACCTTGGAGGGGCAATTCACATTTTGCCCTTGAGCTCGGGGACCAGAAAGAGAGTTCTTTTGCATACAAGGGAAAGCAGGTAGCTCAAGTCTTTTAGGTACAGAGGAGAGATGACCCACGCGGGATCAAGGCCACACAGAGCACTTGGTCCTGGCCACTTTTGTGTACCAGCAGTCCTTGAATGTACTTCTCACCTGCCTTGCCTGGCCTTGCCTTGGCAACACAACAGTTGCCTTGCCTTGCCCTGCTAGCCCTCTGGAGCCTTGCATTCCTTTGCACGGCCATGCCCAGCACATGACCTGCCTACTGTTTTCCTCCAGGGCCTTGGCTTGCTGAGCCCTTCCTGTTTCTGCCTGGCCTTCCCATCAGTGGCCCTTCCTTCCTACAGCCAGCCTTGCCTCTAACTTCTGGACCTTCTCTTGTCTACCACTCCATTTGCTTTCCCCTCACTGCTCTGGCCTTGCCTACCTCTCCCTTGACTTGCCCACAATTGCCTGCACTCGGTTTGCAGCGCCTTGCCTGCATGGAAGGCAAGGGAAAGAGTGGTAGGCCGGGCAAAGCAAAGCCAGCAAGTTGTAGGCAGTGCGAGGCAAGGCAGACGTAGGCAAAGGAAGCAGAGCAAGGGTACCTTAAGAAGAACTAGACAAGGCAAGGCCAAGAGACTCGGAGTGCCTTTCCTTGGGAAGGCAAGGACATAGTGCCAGTGTTGCTGGAGCAGATGTTAAGGTACTGTGGGGAGGAATAGTCCAGCAAGACATTTCTCTTCTGGCCCCTGTGCGTGTGGGGGCAATTGTTGGACATATTCAATACTGGAGGCGGATCAGTCGCTGGATGTGTTGTATTTTGCAGGAGGGGATGCCGTTTCTTTGGAGATGGGCTTGTAGTTGCTCTCTTTGGCAAGGAAGGCAGGTTTGGATGTGCACATCAGGTACTCCTAGGGATTTTAAAGGCTTTTCCCAACAGGCAGAGCTCTCTCTGGGTTCGAGCTGTTGAGCTGTCAGTGGGAATGCAAAGGCCAAGCTCTTAAGCTATTTGTCCTGGTGCCTTCAGTGTGTGAGCAGTCCCTGGTGCCGTTGCCTTTGGATCCTGACTCTGGGAGAGGGAAGGCTTAGGATGGTACCTAGAGCTGAGAAGGAGAGTGCTGAGAACAGCGTGTGTGCTGCTAGTTTGAGGGGTGCAGGTGAAGTTGTAGGCAGCAAGATCTTCCTCAGCTGGCACTGTTTTGAGCCCTGTTTTTGCCAGATGGTTTCAAGTTGGTGGGCGGAATCTGCGAGAGGGAAAAGATTTGTTTGGGCCATTTGTTTGGTCTGGCTCTTGGAGTGTGGTGTAAAGAAGAGTGTGCTCTTGGAAGGGGAAGATGAGGGCAACCTTTTTGTCCTGACACCGTTGATTTGAGTGCAGGGCCGTTTGCAAGTTGCCTCTGTCTGCCCTTGGGGTGGTTTCGAGCTGGGCCAGGTGCTTGGCCTTCTTTTGCAAGTCTGCAGCGCCATCGTGTGGTTGTTTCCATGAGCGCTGACAGTGCCCGGCAAAAAGCGCTTGGCTGGCGCGGCCCCAGTCGTGTGGAAGCAGTTGGTGGAAGAGCTCCGCTGTGCATGCTGCCTCTTGGAGACATAAAAGTATGTAACCCTGCGCGTAGCGGGGAAGCAAGACGAATCTTTTCATTGTTGGCTGAGCAGTTTCTAAGCGGCAAAAGTAAAGGCAGTTTCAGCACGGCCTCTTTCTTTCAGAACCTTTTCTGTGCCATCATGAACATGCTCAACATGCCACTCGCACCCGCTGAACTGCATCAAAGGCCCTGGAGATAGGCGCTTTCCTTCAAGCTCTCTGTAGCATCCTACCCTCCACCTCTGGCAGATCCCAAAGCCCTTCCAAACATCCAGCAGCTGCACGCAGAGAACAAGTGCTAGAACAAGGCGTTGGCCTTCCTAGTCCTTTTAAAGTCTGTGAACTAGGCGAAACATTCCAGTGAGCAGCACTTTCCTTCGCAACTATATCTAGAGCATCATCACATTCTCTCCAAGTGGGTAAGTCCACCCTTGCAGCGCAGCGTTTGCAGCCACAGTTCGGACTGAGAGATAGGCCAGGTGAGAAAGCATTTCTTGACTATCCCTCTTCTCTGGAAGACTTGATACTCGCAGCGCGACCACGTCCACACACCTTCAGTGTGGCCAGGTTCAAGCAGCTAGAGCTCCCAGAGATGGGAGAGTCAGGAGAGAAGACGTTCCAAAAGTACCGTGTACTTACAGCAGCATTAAAACTGTGCACAGCAGTCTGCAGCACTGTAGACTGCGGCTTCTCCGACAGACGAGCCATCCCATTGTTGCCTCTCGCAGCCTGCTTGCTAGCTGCTCTCCTGAAGAAAAGAACTAGAAGAAAAAGCCAATGCTGGGCTGCACCTTCCCCTTGCCTTACGTAAAGCCACCTAAACTCCCCGCTGCACTATCTACTTCCCCTCTCCTTGGAAGCGACCACTGTGTTTGCTGCATCTCGAAGCCTAAAGTTAAGCGCCAGTGGTTTTGGGGATGGTTGGAAGAGGGATAAGTAGTAGCACAAGGAAGTAGTTGTCGTTGAACTTCCTCCTTCTCAATGCTAACGTGAATTGGGCAGGCAGGCGAGTGCTAGCCACGCTCCTTTCTCAGTTTGTACGCTGCGGACACGAGTCCGGTGCTCTGCGCCTTCGTTCGGCCTCTTTAGTACCCATGTCGCTCTTTCATTCAGCCGGAGTCGAAGCGTCGTCTACTTCTCGCCCAGAGAGCACGGTGCCGGCAGCGAAATGCCCCAGCCGACTGCTTCTGCCGACACACGCCTGGTCTATGCACTTTCCCTCGCAGCGACATACAGCAGCACTTTCGGTCTTTCTTGTCGTCCAAATGGAAAGGGAAAGATTCTCTGCTATGTCCCGCCCAGAGAACAGTTTTAGGTCAACCAGCACGCCCAGAGCTTGTCCTCGACGCGTGGAAACTTGTGTTTGCACCACATTCAAGTGGTAGCCGTCTTTCCTTTACAGGCTGCAGAACGCCGTCAGATCCCGGTGCTCTCTGCACCTGCCTTCTCAGTCCCAATACCGCCGCGCACAATACAGCTTTGCAGGAAGCAAACACGCGGATAGTCATGTCGCTCAGAAGAACGTGCCAGGACGAAAAGATGTTCTTCCTTTCTCCTCGTCGCCCAGATTGTGGTGCTGTATTAAAAGCCTTGGCCAGCGAAAGGCTGATCCAGCAAGTGTTTCTCACCTGATGCATTTCGCTGAGGGAGAGCTGAGGAAAATCCTTGCACAGCACACTGCGGATGCGTGCAGTACACATGCTGAAGAGAGCCACAGCTAAAAGCAATCGCTGGGCTTCAGTTCTGTCCAGACCGCAGAAGGCGAAGAACGAAGCAGCTGGGCACCGCGTTAACGTACTCAGTGGACCGAATTTCAACTGTTCAGCCAAGAGCTGCTTCACAAGCAGATTCAGCTGAGAATGCTCTGGCTGCTTCACAAAGTAAGGCGCAGCCGTTTCCATTCATCACACTACCTGGCCAGAAGCAGTATCCTACACCTTCAATGCTGCAGCGTCCATGCAGCTGGAGCACACGCAGTAGGACGCGTCCAGATAGACGGCGTTCTTCAAGTACCCCCCTCCTCCAAGCAGCCTTGAAACTGAGCACAACACACTGCGGCTCGGGAGCTTCCTTCTCAGATAGACGTGCCGTCACGTTATTCACTCTCGCAGCTCCGTTGCCCACTAGCAGCAGGTGCTACCAAAGCAAAATGCTCCAGAAGTAAAAAGCACTGCTGAGCAAACCTTTTCCTTTGCCTCACGTAAAGCACTGTAAACTGTCCGCTGCACTCTTTATTTCCATTCTCCGCTGCATCTACCACTGTCATCTCTGCATCTCGAAGCATAAAGCTCGGCACAATTCTTCCCAGGGAAAGCTGGAAGAGAAATAGGTAGCAGCACAAGTAGCTGCAAGTGGAACTTTTGTTTTCAACTGCTAACGTGAATCCGCAAAGAAGCGAGCGGCAGCCACGCTTCTTCTTGCAGCCTGTGCGATGCGCACACCAGCTCGGTGCTCTGCGCCCTCATTCGTATGCTCTTCGTACCATGTCGCGCTTTTCATTCTGCCGGAGTCGAAGCGTCGTCTACTTCTCGCCCGGAGAGCAGGGTGCCGGAAGAGAAATGCCCCAGCCGACTGCCCTTCCGAAACAGACCAGGGCTATGCACTTTTCTCGCAGCGACATACAGCAGCACTTTCGGTCTTTTCTTGTCGTCCAAATGTAAGGGGAAAGATTCTCAGCAATGTCGGGCACAGAGAACAGTTTTAGGTCAACAAGCACGCCCAGAGCTTGCCCGCGACTCGTGGAAACTTGTGTTTGCACACATTCCAGTGGCAGCCCTCTTTCCTTTACAGCCTGCAGAGCGCCGTCAGATCGCGGTGCTCTCTGCACCTGCCTTCTCCCTTCCAAGTACCACTGCGCACAATACAGCCTTGCAGGAAGCAAAGGCGCGGATAGTCGTCTCGCAGAGAAGAACGTGCAAAGACGAAAAGATGTTCTTCATTGCTCCTCCTCGTCGCCCAGATTGTGGTGCTGTACTGAAAGCCATGGCCAGCGAAAGGCTAATCCAGCAAGTGTTTCTCACCTGATGCATTTCGCTGAGGGAGAGCTGAGGAAAATCCTTGCACAGCACACTGCGGATGCGTGCAGTACACATGCTGAAGAGCGGCAAAACTCAAAGCCATCGCTGGGCTTCAGTTCTGTCCAGACCGCAGAAGGCGAAGAACGAAGCAGCTGGGCACCGCGTTAACGTACTCAGTGGACCGAATTTCAAATGTTCAGCCAAAAGCTGCTTCATAAGCAGATTCAGCTGAGAATGCTCTGGCTGGTTCACAAAGTAAGGCGTAGCCGTTGCACTCTATCACACTATCAGGCCAGAAGAAGTTTCTTACACCTTCAATGCTGCAGAGTCCATGCAGCTGGAGCACACCAAGAAGGACGCGTCCAGATAGACGGCGTTCTTCAAGTACCCCCCTCCTCCAAGCAGCCTTGAAACTGAGCACAACACACTGCGGCTCGGGAGCTTCCTTCTCAGATAGACGTGCCGTCACGTTATTCACTCTCGCAGCTCCGTTGCCCACTTGCAGCAGCTGCTACCAAAGCAAAATGCTCCAGAAGTAAAAAGCACTGCCGGGCTGTACTTTCGCCTTGCCGCACGTGAAGCACCATAAACTGTCCGCTGTACTCTGTATTTCCCTTCTCCGCCGCATCTACCACTGTCATCTCTGCATCTCGAAGCATAAAGCTCGGCACAATTCTTCCCAGGGAAAGCTGGAAGAGAAATAGGTAGCAGCACAAGTAGCTGCAAGTGGAACTTTTGTTTTCAACTGCTAACGTGAATCCGCAAAGAAGCGAGCGGCAGCCACGCTTCTTCTTGCAGCCTGTGCGATGCGCACACCAGCTCGGTGCTCTGCGCCCTCATTCGTATGCTCTTCGTACCATGTCGCGCTTTTCATTCTGCCGGAGTCGAAGCGTCGTCTACTTCTCGCCCGGAGAGCACGGTGCCGGAAGAGAAATGCCCCAGCCGACTGCCCTTCCGAAACAGACCAGGGCTATGCACTTTTCTCGCAGCGACATACAGCAGCACTTTCGGTCTTTTCTTGTCGTCCAAATGTAAGGGGAAAGATTCTCAGCAATGTCGGGCACAGAGAACAGTTTTAGGTCAACAAGCACGCCCAGAGCTTGCCCGCGACTCGTGGAAACTTGTGTTTGCACACATTCCAGTGGCAGCCCTCTTTCCTTTACAGCCTGCAGAGCGCCGTCAGATCGCGGTGCTCTCTGCACCTGCCTTCTCCCTTCCAAGTACCACTGCGCACAATACAGCCTTGCAGGAAGCAAAGGCGCGGATAGTCGTCTCGCAGAGAAGAACGTGCAAAGATGAAAAGATGTTCTTCTTTGCTCCTCCTCGTCGCCCAGATTGTGGTGCTGTACTGAAAGCCATGGCCAGCGAAAGGCTAATCCAGCAAGTGTTTCTCACCTGATGCATTTCGCTGAGGAAAATCCTTGCACAGCACACTGTGGATGCGTGCAGTACACATGCTGAAGAGCGGCAAAACTCAAAGCCATCGCTGGGCTTCAGTTCTGTCCAGACCGCAGAAGGCGAAGAACGAAGCAGCTGGGCACCGCGTTAACGTACTCAGTGGACCGAATTTCAAATATCCAGCCAAAAGCTGCTTCATAAGCAGATTCAGCTGAGAATGCTCTGGCTGCTTCACAAAGTAAGGCGCAGCCGTTTCCATTCATCACACTACCTGGCCAGAAGCAGTATCCTACACCTTCAATGCTGCAGCGTCCATGCAGCTGGAGCACACGCAGTAGGACGCGTCGAGATAGACGGCGTTCTTCAAGTACCCCCCTCCTCCAAGCAGCCTTGAAACTGAGCACAACACACTGCGGCTCGGGAGCTTCCTTCTCAGATAGACGTGCCGTCACGTTATTCACTCTCGCAGCTCCGTTGCCCACTTGCAGCAGCTGCTACCAAAGCAAAATGCTCCAGAAGTAAAAAGCACTGCCGGGCTGTACTTTCGCCTTGCCGCACGTGAAGCACCATAAACTGTCCGCTGTACTCTGTATTTCCCTTCTCCGCCGCATCTACCACTGTCATCTCTGCATCTCGAAGCATAAAGCTCGGCACAATTCTTCCCAGGGAAAGCTGGAAGAGAAATAGGTAGCAGCACAAGTAGCTGCAAGTGGAACTTTTGTTTTCAACTGCTAACGTGAATCCGCAAAGAAGCGAGCGGCAGCCACGCTTCTTCTTGCAGCCTGTGCGATGCACACACCAGCTCGGTGCTCTGCGCCCTCATTCGTATGCTCTTCGTACCATGTCGCGCTTTTCATTCTGCCGGAGTCGAAGCGTCGTCTACTTCTCGCCTGAGAGCACGGTGCCGGCAGAGAAACGCTCCGGGCTTCTGCCTCTGCCGAAACACGCCTGGGCTATCCCTCTCAGCGTTAAGTAGCACAAAATGCTGTCTGCGTTGTGGTCTTAATCTTAAGGGAAAGATTCTTGGCTTCGGCTAGCACAGAGAACTTTGCTGGGACAATACATGTGTTTTATTATCCTTTCTCGCAAGAAGACTATGGTGCTTCTTTGGAACTGTTGGCCAGTGTAAGGCTAATCCAGCAAGTGCTTCTCTCCTGACACATTTCTCTGAGCGAGAGCTTCGGCGGACAGTTGGGCTCTGCGAAGCAGAAAGTCTGTGCTTGCACGTAGCGCTGAGGAGAATCTGTGCACAGCGCGCTCTGGATGCGTGCAGTACACACACTAAAGAGAGCCAAAGCTCAATGTCTCAGTTCTGTCCAGCGCCGGAAATTGAGAAGAACGCAGCCCCAGAGCTCTGGGCTGGAGTGTGCGATGGTTATGAGCTGTGCCGCTCTTCTGCGTGTCTACTGCACGCATCCATAGTGTACAGTGCAAGGATTTTCCTCAGCTCTCGCTCAGCGAAATGCATTAGAAGGGAAGCACATGCTAGATTAGCCATTCGTTAGCCCACGCTTTCAGTAGAGCACCACAATCTGGGCGACGAGGAAAAGCAAAGAAGAACATCTTTTCGTCTTTGCACGATCTTCTCTGCGAGACATCTCTCCACGTCTTTGCTTCCTGCAAGGCTGTAAGGTGCGCGGTGGTACTTGGAAGGGAGAAGGCAGGTGCAGAGAGCACCGCGATCTGACGGCGCTCTGCAGGCTGTAAAGGAAAGAAAGCTACCACTTGAATATGGTGCAAATACCAATTTCCACGCGTCGCGGGTAAGCTCCGGGTAAGCTTGGTGACCTAAAACTGGGCGCTGAGTGAGACGTAACCGAGAATCTTTCCCTTTGCATTCCGGCTCCAACGCAAACAGAATGTGATGCTACTTAGCGCTGCGAAGGAAAGTGCATAGCCCTGGTGTGTTTGGGAAGAATCAGCAGCCTGGAGCGTTTTTCTGGAGCCTTTCTCCGCTGGCACCGTGCTCTCTGGGCGAGAAGTAGACGACGCTTCGACTCCGGCAGAATGAAAGCGCGACATGGTACGAAGAGCATTAAAGAATGAGGGCAGAGGGCCGAGCTGGTGTGTGCATCGCACAGGCTGCAAGAGGAAGCCGGGCTGTCACTCGCTTGTTTCCGGATTCACGTTAGCGTTTTAAAACAGAAAGTTCCACTTGCAGCTACTTGTGCTGCTGCCTATTTCTCTTCCAGCGTTCCCTGGGAGGAATTGTGCCGAGCTTTATGCTTCGAGATGCAGAGATAACAGTGGTAGATGCGGCGGAGAATGGAAATACAGAGCACAGCGGACAGTTTATGGTGCTTTACGTGAGGCAAGGGAAAGTGCAGCCCGGCAGTGCTTTTTACTTCTGGAGCATTTTGCTTTGGTAGCAGCTGCTGCAAGTGGGCAACGGAGCTGCGAGAGTGAATAACGTGACGGCACGTCTATCTGAGAAGGAAGCTCCCGAGCCGCAGTGTGTTGTGCTCAGTTTCAAGGCTGCTTGGAGGAGGGGGGTACTTGAAGAACGCCGTCTATCTGGACGCGTCCTACTGCGTGTGCTCCAGCTGCATGGACGCTGCAGCATTGAAGGTGTAGGATACTGCTTCTGGCCAGGTAGTGTGATGAATGGAAACGGCTGCGCCTTACTTTGTGAAGCAGCCAGAGCATTCTCAGCTGAATCTGCTTATGAAGCAGCTTTTGGCTGGACATTTGAAATTCGGTCCACTGAGTACGTTAACGCGGTGCCCAGTTGCTTCGTTCTTTGCCTTCTGCGGTCTGGACAAAACTGAAGCCCAGCGATGGCTTTGCGTTTTGGCGCTCTTCAGCGCGAACACTGCACGCATCCACAGTGTGCTGTGCACGGATTTTCCTCAGCTCGACGTACAATCATTTTCTTGCTGTTTCCAGAGTCTAAACTCTTCGTGAAACTCTCGCTCAGCGAGATGCGTCAGGAATGAGGCACTTGCTGGATGAGCTTTTCGCTAGCCAAGACTTTCAATACAGCACCACAATTCAGGCAAGAAGCAGGAGAAAGGAAGATCATCTTTTCGTCCTTCCACGTTCTTCTCTGCGAGATGACGACCCGTGTCTTTGCTTCCTGCAAGGCTGTAAGGGGCGCGGTAGTACTTAGAACTGAGAAGGCAGGTGCAGAGAGCACGGCGGTCTGACGGTGCTCTGCAGGCTGTAAAGGAAAGAAGGCAACCACTTGAATGTGGTGCAAACACAAGTTTCCACGCGTCGCGGGTAAGCTCCGGGTAAGCTTGTTGACCTAAAACTGTGCGAGACGGAGCTGAGACTCTTTCCCTTTACATTTGGACGACAAGAAAGACCGAAAGTGCTGCTGTATGTCGCTGCGAGGGAAAGTGCATAGACCAGGCCTGTGTCGGCAGAAGCAGTCGGCTGGGGCATTTCGCTGCCGGCACCGTGCTCTCTGGGCGAGAAGTAGACGACGCTTCGACTCCGGCTGAATGAAAGAGCGACATGGGTACTAAAGAGGCCGAACGAAGGCGCAGAGCACCAGGCTGGTGTCCGCAGCGTACAAACTGAGAAAGGAGCATGGCTGGCACTCGCCTGCCTGGCCAATTCACGTTAGCATTGAGAAGGAGGAAGTTCAACGACAACTACTTCCTTGTGCTACTACTTATCCTTCTTCCAACCATCCTTGGAAACTTTGGCGCTTAACTTTAGGCTTCGAGATGCAGCAAACACAGTGGTCGCTTCCAAGGAGAGGGGAAGTAGAGAGTGCAGCGGGGAGTTTAGGTGGCTTTACGTAAGGCAAGGGGAAGGTGCAGCCCAGCATTGGCTTTTTCTTCTAGTTCTTTTCTTCAGGAGAGCAGCTAGCAAGCAGGCTGCGAGAGGCAACAATGGGATGGCTCGTCTGTCGGAGAAGCCGCAGTCTACAGTGCTGCAGACTGCTGTGCACAGTTTTAATGCTGCTGTAAGTACACGGTACTTTTGGAACGTCTTCTCTCCTGACTCTCCCATCTCTGGGAGCTCTAGCTGCTTGAACCTGGCCACACTGAAGGTGTGTGGACGTGGTCGCGCTGCGAGTATCAAGTCTTCCAGAGAAGAGGGATAGTCAAGAAATGCTTTCTCACCTGGCCTATCTCTCAGTCCGAACTGTGGCTGCAAACGCTGCGCTGCAAGGGTGGACTTACCCACTTGGAGAGAATGTGATGATGCTCTAGATATAGTTGCGAAGGAAAGTGCTGCTCACTGGAATGTTTCGCCTAGTTCACAGACTTTAAAAGGACTAGGAAGGCCAACGCCTTGTTCTAGCACTTGTTCTCTGCGTGCAGCTGCTGGATGTTTGGAAGGGCTTTGGGATCCGCCAGAGGTGGAGGGTAGGATGCTACAGAGAGCTTGAAGGAAAGCGCCTATCTCCAGGGCCTTTGATGCAGTTCAGCGGGTGCGAGTGGCATGTTGAGCATGTTCATGATGGCACAGAAAAGGTTCTGAAAGAAAGAGGCCGTGCTGAAACTGCCTTTACTTTTGCCGCGTAGAAACTGCTCAGCCAACAATGAAAAGATTCGTCTTGCTTCCCCGCTACGCGCAGGGTTACATCCTTTTATGTCTCCAAGAGGCAGCATGCACAGCGGAGCTCTTCCACCAACTGCTTCCACACGACTGGGGCCGCGCCAGCCAAGCGCTTTTTGCCGGGCACTGTCAGCGCTCATGGAAACAACCACACGATGGCGCTGCAGACTTGCAAAAGAAGGCCAAGCACCTGGCCCAGCTCGAAACCACCCCAAGGGCAGACAGAGGCAACTTGCAAACGGCCCTGCTCTCAAATCAACGGTGTCAGGACAAAAAGGTTGCCCTCATCTTCCCCTTCCAAGAGCACACTCTTCTTTACACCACACCTCTTTGGCCCAAACAAATCTTTTCCCTCTCGCAGATTCCGCCCACCAACTTGAAACCATCTGGCAAAAACAGGGCTCAAAACAGTGCCAGCTGAGGAAGATCTTGCTGCCTACAACTTCACCTGCACCCCTCAAACTAGCAGCACACACGCTGTTCTCAGCACTCTCCTTCTCAGCTCTAGGTACCATCCTAAGCCTTCCCTCTCCCAGAGTCAGGATCCAAAGGCAACGGCACCAGGGACTGCTCACACACTGAAGGCACCAGGACAAATAGCTTAAGAGCTTGGCCTTTGCATTCCCACTGACAGCTCAACAGCTCGAACCCAGAGAGAGCTCTGCCTGTTGGGAAAAGCCTTTAAAATCCCTAGGAGTACCTGATGTGCACATCCAAACCTGCCTTCCTTGCCAAAGAGAGCAACTACAAGCCCATCTCCAAAGAAACGGCATCCCCTCCTCCAAAATACAACACATCCAGCGACTGATCCGCCTCCAGTATTGAATATGTCCAACAATTGCCCCCACACGCACAGGGGCCAGAAGAGAAATGTCTTGCTGGACTATTCCTCCCCACAGTACCTTAACATCTGCTCCAGCAACACTGGCACTATGTCCTTGCCTTCCCAAGGAAAGGCACTCCGAGTCTCTTGGCCTTGCCTTGTCTAGTTCTTCTTAAGGTACCCTTGCTCTGCTTCCTTTGCCTACGTCTGCCTTGCCTCGCACTGCCTACAACTTGCTGGCTTTGCTTTGCCCGGCCTACCACTCTTTCCCTTGCCTTCCATGCAGGCAAGGCGCTGCAAACCGAGTGCAGGCAATTGTGGGCAAGTCAAGGGAGAGGTAGGCAAGGCCAGAGCAGTGAGGGGAAAGCAAATGGAGTGGTAGACAAGAGAAGGTCCAGAAGTTAGAGGCAAGGCTGGCTGTAGGAAGGAAGGGCCACTGATGGGAAGGCCAGGCAGAAACAGGAAGGGCTCAGCAAGCCAAGGCCCTGGAGGAAAACAGTAGGCAGGTCATGTGCTGGGCATGGCCGTGCAAAGGAATGCAAGGCTCCAGAGGGCTAGCAGGGCAAGGCAAGGCAACTGTTGTGTTGCCAAGGCAAGGCCAGGCAAGGCAGGTGAGAAGTACATTCAAGGACTGCTGGTACACAAAAGTGGCCAGGACCAAGTGCTCTGTGTGGCCTTGATCCCGCGTGGGTCATCTCTCCTCTGTACCTAAAAGACTTGAGCTACCTGCTTTCCCTTGTATGCAAAAGAACTCTCTTTCTGGTCCCCGAGCTCAAGGGCAAAATGTGAATTGCCCCTCCAAGGTTCAAGACATGCAAGGATTGCTCCCAGACAAAGGCTGCCCACAGAGATGAGTGTGGCAACATGCGTCCTCCCCTGGTCTTCCTCTCATGGGATCCTGAAACACCGGAGATGCTTGAGAGCTTTGAGATTCCTCGGAGGAGCAGAAAGGGCAGGGCAAGGCCCAGAAATGTCATTGAAAAGGGGTGTTGAATTCCAGGTGGGGGAGGGGTGAGCAAGGTCATGCAAGGCAAGGGAGGGGTTCAAGGGCAAGGCAAGGCAAGTGGTGGCTTTGCGAGGCGAGGCAAGGCAATGAGGGTCCTAGAAGGAAAAGGAAAGATGAGGCCAGACCTAGACGAATGTGAAAGGAAGTCAGGTGGGGGATGGGTGAGCAAGTCAGTGCAAGGCAGGGGAGAAAAGGCAGGTTGAGGGAAGGCTACAGAGGAGGCAGCAAGGAAATGCAAGGCATGGGGAAGCATGCGAGGAGTGGGTGCTGCCAGCCGGTGGGGATGGCAGGGGCGGGGCCACTGCAAGTAGCATGGTGGGGATGTGGAGGGGGTGTTAGTGTGCGGGAGGTGTGTGTGTGTGTGTGTGTGCAGTGGAGTGCAGGGTAAGTGCAGGTGTGTGTGTGCGTATACGGGGGTTTTGTGCCAGGTGCTGTGCCGGGGAGAGCCGTTCCACCGCAAGGAAGGTGTGGGCGTGAAAGGAGTAAGATAGATGTGTCTTTACAAAGAGACCGTGTGAATCTCTCCTTAGACAAGGCTAGGAATTTACAGGGGGGGAAGTAACAGAAGAAAGTATTCGTTCTAGAAACTGTTACTAATCAACAGAGACTGTTGCTCAGCCAAGGCCCTGCTAAATTCCTGAACCTAGAGCAAGGCAGCAAAGACTTCCCAGCATTAGGAATAGTTTGGTTTTCTTCCTTTTCCATTCCAAAAGGGGAGTGCATATTAGAGGGGGGCGTAGAGTAGGCAGTTCCGGAAGTCTGTAATTCCCGAGTACCTCAGAGGGTGCTGTTGCCAGGAACTTAACATCAGAAGGGGGCTGCTTCCCGCAATCATTTGAGAGACTCCATGGCAAAAGCCCCATGGCCTCTCCCTGGAGTTGAAGAATGTTACAGGACTCCTCTGTCTCCTTTTTGGTGGATGAAGAAACTCAGAAAGCCACACTTCTGCCAGAACTCTCCAAGATGCCCCCTTTGCTCCCCGTGACTCCATCACTGCCCAGGAAGCTGTCTTTTCTACCACAGCAGTTTGACATACAGTTAAAAGTCGCGTGGCAGAGAAAAAAGGCAAGAATTGGTTTCCAAGGGATGGCAAACAAGAGATACCAGAACCTTTGGCCCTACCAATATTAAAGCAACTCCATTAAGAGAGTTCTTGCACTTCCTGAGGATTGGCAGAAGCCTATCTCATGATGTATGTTGCTGGGGGTCTTTTTAGACTGGCAAAAGGAGCTGTTGAAGGTTGCTTGATCTGTGCTAAAGCCAACAGCCAAGTTACAAAGTAACTTGCTAGAGGAGGGAGGCCTTGGGCTGCATGGCCCTTCCAAAGATGCCAGGTGGATTTTCCGGAGATGCCCCAAGTGGCAAGGCTTAATATCTTCTGGTAATCGTATGTCAGCTAGCAAGGTGGCCAGAAGTATTTCCAACTACTTCAGTAATGACAGGATCAGTTCTTAAGGCATTTTTGGAACAAATCATTCCAAGATACAGCATTGTAGAAGCAATAGATTCAGATAGGGGAACTCATTTTGCAGGAAAGATCCTTCAAGGGGTTTTGGCTTCTTTAGGAACACAATGGAACCTCCATAGGCCCTGGCACCCCCAGAGCTCGGCTCGGGTAGAAAACAATGAAGAGAGAAATAAACACCTTTTGAAGCTGGTAATAGAAACCAAGATGCCATGGGTAGGGCTTTGGACATTGGCTTTGGTGAGAATGAGGGCCCAACCCAGAAGAGAGATTCAGTTATCTCCCTTTCAATCGTTGTTTGCAATTGCCCTCCTGGTAAGTCTCCACCCAGTGGGGGGGGTAGAGGCAAGTGATGCATTTTTAAAACCATCTGTGGCCAGGATCCTGCTTCTTGTGAAACCCCTTCAACAGGAAACTCAGCTGGCGCAAGCCCGGCCTTTGGACTTTGCTGCTTTTAACATCCAACCAGGAGATTGAGTCCTAATTAAGGAGTAGAAAGAAGCGCCAGTGCTGGTGAAATGGCGTGGCCCATTCCAAGTGTCACTGACGACAGAAAACAGCCGTCAAGTAAGCTGAACACAGGTGAACCCGTCACTCTCGGGTCAAGGTCTCTGAAGCCTCGGAGATTTGCACATCTCAGCTGGAGGAGAAGGCCGGGAGGCCGTGACTGACACTCTGCAGGAGTGGGCCGGAGCAGTAGGCAGTGCTTCGACATCGGAAGAAGCCCCGCAGTCCTACCTTCAGACCGTCTGCTGAAATAGACTGTAAAGGCATCCCTCCTCTAGAATCTCCACTCACTTGGGGGCTAATACTTGTGGCCATTTTGTTACGTTAAGTGGTTTCTGTGTCTTCAATTGCCACAGGTGCTGCAGAAGACAACGGGAAAATTAGACTAGCTAATTAGATGACACTATTAAAACATTTTCCTTACTAATTCTACTTTGATATGGTCAGCTGAGTTTAGGCCAGGAGTGGGAGAATCAATTTGCAGCCTTAGGAGAAGAAGTAGCAAAAGTTTTTAACCTTAGCAATTGCTGGCTCTGTGGAAGGCCAGGAGGATCTGAAGAGTGGCCATAGTTGGCTAGCCCAGCTGAACCTAAATGGTGGGTCAATGTGAGGGCCACAGTGGGATGGGATTTGGGGCCAAAGAAGGAAGTTCATGGCCACTTCATTCTTCTCCAACAGGCACTTATTGCCTAAATAGGATAGGGCGTGTCTATGTAGGAAAAGGCAATTGTCAATTGACTTTCCCTCTGGGCTTGAACAACTGGGTTTGGACCCCCAATTGCCCTCCTTCCAATTGTTCCAAATATCAAGGCAAATGCAATCAAATACCTGTTCGGCTCACTAACAGTAGCTGCGTAAGGCGTTCTTATCACACTTACCAAAAATATTTGGAAGCCTGTAAAGCAATGGGGAGGGACAAGGGGTTTTTTTGACCACCTGTTTTTGAGCAGTCCCCACAAAAATTCCACAAGTAGAAGACATGTTGTTTGTGATTATCAGTGGGAATGGCCACACCGGATTGGAACTCAAAGCCTTTTAGTGAGTTCTGCTCCAAATCCAACCAAGCAGCTTGCAGATGTAAATGTAGGTGGGAACCCTGTGCGGGAGCTTGGAAATGCAAATGCTGGGACCCTTATGGTGGGGCAACTCTTGTTGGAGGACCGTTAGGCCCGGGAATCCTGCTGTATTTTGAGCCACCAATTGATGACCATGGGTAGGTTCCTTTGCTAATGGAACACGGGCTTTGAAAGGACAGTATTGGATTTGTGGCCAACATGCTTAGCTCAGGTTACCTCCAAACTGGTCAGGGATATGGTATATTTAGTAGACTGTTGTTCTTTTTGCTACTACAAGTTCTGGGAAATCGCTTAGGAATCAAAATCTGTGATGATTTAATTAGAGAAAAGCAGTCAGCTGATGCAGCCCTGGCTGGAGGGAGCACCCCAAAACGGGGAAATGACGAACGGCCAACAGAACAAGTTACCCAACACGATGGACCAGCCCCTTGGAAACCTAAGGAATTAATCCCAGATGCCTGGGAACCCATTTATCATTTGAAGGAGATAATTAGGTTACAAGCCGTCTCGGAAATAATTACCAACCAGCCAGCCACAGCGCTTGACCTTTTTGCTGAGCAACCCACTTAAATGAGGAAAGCGGTAATTCAACATTGGATGGTATTAGATTATCTGTTGGCAGAAGAAGGAGGAGTTTGTGGGAAATTAAATGACTCGAGCTGCTGTTTGCAAGCAGATGACAGCGGAAAAGTGGTCAAACAAATAACAAAGGAAATAACGTCAGCTCGTGGACCTGTCCAAATGTTGAAAGGATGGGAATGGGACATATTTTCATAGTTAACTGGCCAGCTATGGGCTAAATGAATACGATTTCTCCTCTTATATGCTATCGCAATTCTCATCTTTTTACCATGCGTGACACCATGCTGGCTGCAGCTCTTTCAGCAGGTGCTCAAGGGGATGCCGCTAGCAGCCATGCCTACCTGATCCAGAAATGACTACAAAAGGACAGAAAAGAATGTCACTGCAAATAATAGCAAAACCCAAGAAGACTCCAGAAGAAAAAATTAAATCCATGGTAATTAAGGTTTGTAAAGACAAATACAGAGCAAATAAAAAGAGGAGGGATTAAAAGGAATGAGATGGATGAGTCTTTACAAAGAGACCGTGTGAATCGGCCTGTAGACAAGGCTAGGAAGTTATGGCTAGTGAAGTAACAGAAGAAACTAGGAGTTCTCTAGAACTGTTACTAATCATCAGAGACTGTTGATTAATCAAGGCCGTGTTAAATTCCTGAACCTAGAGCAAGGCAACAAAGACTTAAGAGCATTAGGAATGGGGTTCTTATCTTTCTTCTCGATGCCAAGAGGGGGGTGCATATTAGAGGGGGGCGCATAGAGTAGGCAGTTCCGGAAGTCTGTATCTCCCGAATACCTCAGCCAGTGGGGAAAAGGAAGAGGGTGCTGTGGCCGGGAACTTGGCATCAAAAGGGGGCTGCATCCCGCAACCGTTTGACAGACGCCATGGGAAAAGCCCCATGGACTCTCCCTGTAGTCGAAGAATGTTGCAGGACTCCTCTGTCTCCTTTTCGGATATAAACCTCAGGCATCGTGGATTAATTTTCCCTAACGGCAGCGACCTGCCGCGTGGTCTCCGTGCTCCTCTCCAGCCCCCCGGGACGTGTAAAATAGTTCCCAGCGGCTCCCACCGCGCGTTGCAGACGGCTGCGCGGCCCCAGGGCTGCCCGCAGTGCTCCCCTGCCCCGCCAGGGCTGCCCGCGGGCTGCGGAGCCGCCTCGCCACCGGCGCGGCCAGGGCTGGGGCCCTTCTCGACAGCAGCCGAGGGGCTGCGGAGCGGGCGGCTGCCGGACGATCAGCTATTTTATGCCGCGCGGTGCTGCCGCCTCCATCTAGCTCTCCATCACGCCGCCGCCCGCCGCCCGCCTGGCGCGCTCACGCTCGGCCGCGCTCGCCGCCCGCCCAGCCTCGCCGGAAGCTCTCCCGCCCGGGCTGTGCCCCGGCTCCGCCGGCAGCTCGGCAGGGCCCGGCCGCACGCGTGCTGCGTGGCTCGGAGCAGCCGCGTTGCGCCGCAGGCGACGGGGAAGGCGGGGCGGGCCGGCGCCATCGTGGTAGCGCGAGGAGAGGAGCGCCCGGGCGGGGCGGCGAGCGGCGCGGCGGTGAGCGCTTCTGCTTCCTGTCGCTCGGCGGCCGCCCACGGCAGGTGCCGTGTGACCCCGCGGAGCGGCGGGGCCGGCCGGGCGGTGCGCGGCGAGGCTTTCGGCCAGCGGCGACCACAGCGAGAGGCTGCTGGCACTGCCCGTGCCGGTGGAGAGAGCGGGGATCCGAGGCCGGCCTTCCCCGGGCGACGAGGGGAGGCCGCCTTTGCCGCGCTGCCCTCCGTGCAGCATGTGGCCGATTCCGGCGAACCCGGGGTCTCCGCA
Organism: Aphelocoma coerulescens; assembly: GCF_041296385.1. NCBI lineage: Eukaryota > Metazoa > Chordata > Aves > Passeriformes > Corvidae > Aphelocoma > Aphelocoma coerulescens. Next base: position 1,130,880 of record NW_027184075.1, read on the forward strand.
GCGGCGCGGGCGGGAGGGAGTGGGGAGCGCGCTCGGTGCCGTGCCGGCCGCTCCCGGCCAGCGCTGCGCTGCGCCGAGGCGTTTTCCCGCCCGTCCTGGGAAGGACATAAGCGACACCGTAGTTGGAGCTTAGCTGTCAGGGGGAACAACTTCTCTCTGTGAAAAACGAAGTTCACTCTCCTGTGAGAATTTAAAGGGGTTTAATATAAAGACAATAAGAGACACATCAAATAAAGCAACGGCGTAACAGCCAGTTGCCTTGGCGCTCTGCCAAGAGCACACCTGATGCCAGAGGTCAGTCCTTTTTATACCGTTTTTACTGTCTGTTCTTTATTCATATTAAAACTTTTCCTGGAGCTGTTCTGCATGGCCACTCCTTGGTTCCGCCTTTTTAGAGCGTGCCTAGTCTTCTGCCTTGTGGTTTTATTTCTCTTGATTCTTGGGGTTGGGCCCGCTAGGCAAGAGTCGATGGTAGGGTGGATTTCTTAATTCTCCAGACAGTCAGGGCTGATTGCAGCTTTGGGCCTCTTCGTCTCTCCGGGCAGAGTGGTGATAAAATCTCCCGGACTCTCCTGGCCGCCCGTTCTCCGGGCGGAGTAGCCTTTGGGCCCTTTTGCTCCCTAGACAAAGTGTTGATTAGCAGCTTTTCGGGCCTCATCCTCTGTTCGTTTGGAGGTTATCTTACGTGCTCACACTTGCTAACATTCTTGCTAAAAAGAGAGAAAACTACATCCACACAGCAGAAAGCATTTCTAACGTTATATAATATCTACTTTATACTTTGCGAGAAGCTAATATAATATATGTTTATAACAATCCCCCCTTTTCTATTTTATAAATCATTTGGCTTGAGCAATAATTCTTTTTGCTTGGCTTCTAATGTCTGTTCGTTCTTTTCACAGATCAATTTGGCTTCTTCAAGAGGGTCTTTTGTATCACTTTGTCTTTTTAATACCATAATTTTTTGTGCTGTTCCAGACATAGCCAACTTTGGGTCAGTAGGCATTGCCACAACTTGCATGCCTTGAACTATGCTGGTGATTAGCCGAATAAAGCAGGGGATCAAGCAAGGGAGAAATATTAGACTAGCTGTAGCACATAAGAGGAAGAAACCTAGCTTCTTCCACCATTCTTTCCCCAATATGCCATCCCACCAGTTAGCAGACATCATTGATTCCCATTTTTGGACTGGTACATGGGCTATTTTTCTGATTTGGTTGGCCATATCTAGAACGGCATCCCCATTGTCATCAATTTTTAAACAACAGTCCGATGTATTGAACTTCCTGCACACACCGCCTTCTTCGGCCAGTAAATAGTCTAAAGCCAGCCTATTTTGATGTATTGCAGCTCTGGTTTGGCGTTGCTGGCTGACTATTAATTCCATAGCCCCAGCTGTTTCATTGGTTATGATTTCTACAAGAGCTTGGAGTCTGATGATACGATTCAGCATGTAAATTGGGGTCTGATATCCCCAACTTCCATCTTGTGCTTAGGTAGCTGGCCCATCTGTTTCTAATATTCGTTCAGGGGGCCATTCCTCATCTTTCCATTTTTGGAATCCTCCAATTAAATCTCTTTTCTTTCTTTTGAAGTCTTCATAGAGAGGTATACCTAATTGATCTCCCACTGGTTCTGGGAAAAGGAAAAACCCTGGTTGAATGATTCTTAGTGTACAACTCCCTTTCCAATGTGAAGGGAGTCTTGGGGATGCCCTTTTCCCACATATCCAAAAGAAGCCATCTGGTGCTTTCCAATAATCACCTTCTTGTTGATTTATATTCTCCCCAAATTTGGCTATTTCTGGGATTCCAAAATAAGGATTTTTCCTCGTGTCATTACACTGAAAGAGTCCAACTTCATGATCATATACACAGTCTTTTCCTTTTTTCTGGGCTCAATACCAAGTTGGTTTTTCTGGGACCCACCACCTTGAAGTTTTGTTACTCACTTTATAGCTTTTACAGGGAGTGTTTCCTACTTCATTAAGAAAGTTTATCCCAGTTCGCCAGAGGCATTCTTCCCCTATCACTGTTGAACTTAAAATCCACCCCTCAGGTCGGTTCCCCCCTCTTATATTTGTCCGGTTCCATTTAAGGAGTTCTACCGGGCCTACGCTGCTACCTTTCCGTGGCCATTCTTCTGTCATTAAAGCTCCTCCACAGACCCAACAGTTGGTTATGTTAAGTTCTTTACCTATCCTCTCCCCCAATTCCACAAACAGGTTTTTTCCTAACCTTGGGGTTTTTTCCTCTTTGTTGTTTGAGCTTTGCATACAGGTCCTGGCGTGGTGAGGTGAATATAGGGCGAGGTTGCTGTGCTGGCTTTGTATCTTTACTTACCACTTGCTCTTTTACCAAATCTTGGACTGTTCCCCTGGTGGCAGCTGTGGAGCAAATCTATTTTTCTCCTTTTGGACAATTGCTTCTTAGTCTGTTTCCACTTGTTCCTAAATTTTCTGTAATCCAATATTTTTCTCCTTTATGCATGCAAATACCTAATTTGGATGAGTCATAACAGTGACTGTTGGTATGGGTATGAGTAATAAGAAAGAAGCCCCGGTGTCTTTCCATGTAGAGCTTTCGATAGCATTTGTAACATGGTCTTGCCGGTGTCCCAAAAGGGACCAGGAGAAGTGACAAAAGAAGGAATAACAGAGGTCCGGCATGGCTTATACTCCCACCTCCCTTGCCTATGAGGTTGCAACCCATAGCAGGTGTATTGGATCTTCTCGGTGGCGAGTACAGTGGCCGACCCGGTCTTGCCCTCTATTTCCTTGTCACTTCCTTTGTAGCTTTTAGGCAAATTTCTTTTGGCACCTTTTTAACTGTAGTATCTTATCGTATCTTAGGTGTTTCCCATTCAACAGGCACTAGTAATTCCCATCTGCAGAGCAAAGTTATTGCTTTTGTTGCTTATGATTTTGTCTGGATAGGGGGTCGATTTTGTGCTTGACACCCTTTACAACTAGGGTGTCGACGGTGTGAAATGCCAATTTCCCTCTAGATTAATTACTTATATTTGACGTGGTTGGCATGCCCCGTGTTAGAATGATTCAAACAGGGTATATGATGTGGCACTGATGGAAGTTGTGATTCTCCGCCTTCTTAATACAAATCACAGGCTAGAATCAGAACATGAGAGTTCCCTGTTTGATCCAGTCCCAACCCTTCCTGTTTGAAGTGAGAATATTCTTCTCCACGATGTCCCAGAATTTGTCCAGGGGCCACTGATATAAATTTGGCTTTTACTTCTCAGTTAGGTGTGATTCTTTGCATATCCCTTGGATTATTTAGATTGTTCTAGCTCATTGCCACCTGGTCTCCGTTTAAGAATCAATTTGGTATCACCTGGTTTGGATATTACAGTCCACTCTTCAGGTTCTTTTACAGGTCCTTTGATTCTGCTGGCATGGATCTACCCTCGTTCCTTGGTCTGGATTGTGGCCTCAGTCATCAGCAGTACCTGAAAAGGACCCTCCCATTGTGGAGTCAAAGATTGTTCTTTCCATGTTTTTACTAGTACCCATTCCCCTGAATGGATATTATGAATTTTGAACTCCAAAGCTGTGGTTTGAGGGATCATTCCTTTCAGCCGCAAATTTTCAAGTGTTCTGGCAATTGCGGTGACATATTTTTTGACACTTACTTCTCCTACTTCATAAGTGGCTGTTTCATGTTGAGCAGTAAGGAAGGGTAATCCGAACATCATCTCATAAGGAGACACTCCCAGGTCTGACCTGGGCTGTGTTCGGCCTCTCAACAGAGCCAAAGGTAAGCATTTTACCCATGACATTTGAGTTTCAATCATTAATTTTGTTAAAGTTTTTTTCAAAGTCTGGTTCACTCTTTCTACTTGGCCTGAACTTTGTGGGTGCCAGGGGGTATGTAATTCCCATTTTATTCCCAAGGCTTGAGTTATTTGTTGTAAGACTTTGGATGTAAAATGTGTTCTTCTACCTGAGTTTATTTTATTAACCATTCCATATCTGGGAATAATTTGTTCCAGAAGGGTTTTGCATACTATGTTAGCTGTAGCTCTAGTAGCAGGAACTGCTTCTACCCAACAAGTTAGGTGGTCTGCTATTACTAATAGGAACTTCCATCTCTGTACTTGAGGAAGTTTAGTGAAATCTACTTGGATACTTTGGAATGGTCGCAGAGCTAACTCACGGCCTCCTAATGTTGTTTTTCTCATTATTTTCCTAGTCACTCTTTGGCAAGTTCTACAGTTCCCAGTTATTTGTTTTGCTACCCCAAAGATTCCAATACACCCATAATTTTTTAGAAAATGATCACACAAGCTAGCTTGAGTACCCCAATGAGTTTTTTGATGCATATCTTCTAATATTCTCTTAGTGAGTGGCTTATTAAGTAACTGTCTCCCATCAGGAAGTTTCCGTTTTCCAGATTGATCTTGTTCTCCCCCTATCTTAAATAATTCTTTTTCTTCTTCTTTACTAAATTTGGGGATTTCCAATTCTCCCCTTTCTGGGGTCAGGATTAACAGAATTGGTTCAGTCCCATTTTCTGCTGCATCTTTGGCTTCTTGGTCTGCTAGGTTATTCCCTCTTATTTCTGGGGTCATCCCTTCTTGGTGTCCTTTGATATGCACTACGGCTATTTCTTCAGGCAATTTTAATGCTTCCAACACTTCTGAAATCAGGCCTTCATGTATCAGTTCTTTCCCCTTTGAATTTAGTAAACCCCTTTCTTCCCAGATCTTTCCAAAGGTATGTACTTTGAATCAGTATAGACGGTCCCCTTTTTGTGTGTGTCGCGGGTTGGGTTTGTAACCGGGCGGAAACACCAATTTAGTGTAGTGGTTTGGTCTAAAATACTCATTACTGTTTATCTTCTGTGAGATAAGAATTAGGAGAAATGCAAAGCAGGCACCAACTTGAATGAATATAAAGAAGTTTATTAACAGACCTAAAAGAAGAAAAGGAAAAAAAAAATTATACCACCTTTAGAACTCTCCTCCTCCCCCCACCTTCCTCCCTTCTCCCACTGACAATGTAAAGACAACCCTTAAGATGTTCAGTCTGTTTACCACTTCCATAATAACCTTGTTCAGTCCATTTAGAAAGAGAAGTCTCTTCTTGCTCGTGCTATGAAAACAGTATCACACCGAGACAGCCACCCACTTCCAAATATTGTTCAGTCCATTCAGGAAGAGGAGTCTCTCTGCTTACGATGTGAGTCCCTTCCCCCGACTTGCAGCTTTTCCCGCAACTGCTTTCGAGGGTCCACTCTTGAAAGTTTTCTGGGGTACAATTTTAAGGTTGAGCTGTTCAGAAACAAAAAAAAACAGAGGCCCTTCTCCTTCCCTGGGAGCAAAGGGTCATCTTCATCTTTAAGACTATCTCTGGAAGCATCTCTAGGAATTGAGGTTTTTCTCCTTTCCTCTTTGGAGCAACAGTCCTCATCTGGTTCATCTGGTTCATCTCTCTCTGTCCAAACTTCTCATGAAATTACAGCTGCGTCAGCATCTGCCTATCTCAGCGCAGGTGCTTCTGCTTATGAGTTGAACACTCCACCCCCCATATCTTCATGAAATTACAACAGGATACTCTGCTATATCATAGCTTCACGACAGACTTTCAGCTTTAAGCATCTCCTCTCTCTCTTCCCTCAGGTTTTCAGCTCTTCACAGCAATAAAAGGGTTAATCTCACCTCGGCCTTGTAGCTGGAATGTGGCTTATCGCAGTTGGTCACCTGACCTCTGCCGGACAGAGGTGCCGCTTTGCTGAATCTCGGCCACAGTGGAGAGGGGGGGTTCCGAGCCGCTCCGGCTGCCCACGGCAAGGCAGTGGGGGGGGTTCCACGGCTGGAACAGGCCCATGGCTCCAGGCTGGCTGTGGCCCGGCCCGGCCTGGCCCAACCAGGGCCTGGCCGGGCCTGCTGGCCCCTGCACGGGGCCTGCAGCCACCTGTCCCAGTGCCGGAAACGAGAGAGAGCTGGGGTGGGAGTTTGCTGTTCTTAAGTGTGGATCACAGAGACGGTCACAACTTTAAGTGGCTTAAAGAATTGTCCATATTCAAACTGGCCAGCTGATAGGTTCTATCAGGTCCCAGAGGAAGCTGTAAGCACCCCTTAGCAAGGATATCCCTTCCGGGACTATGCTTGCTAACCTATGACAGTGTGCTAAATGCTCCAGTGCTCTCTTTAGAGCATATAATTCACAAGACTGCGCCGACCAATTTGAAGGTAGTTTTCCTTTTTCGATGGCCTGCATATTTATCCCATCGACTAAGGCATATCTTGACATTCTTTTTCCTTGCAAGCATCTGGATGAACCATCCACATATATTCTTTCCTCTTCTAAGAGGGCTTGTTCAGCTAGATCTTCTCGAACTTTTGTTTGGTATTGAGTAATTTCTAAGCAATCATGTGCCAGGTCATCTTTTGGTTCTCCATACAGGAATTGGGCCGGATTGAGGCTTTTGCTTGCTTCTATAGTTAGATCATTACTGTCAATCAGAATTGCTTCATATTTTAATAGCCTGGAGTCTGTTAACCATTTTTCAGCTTTTTGATTTAGCACATTTCGGACCGCATGGGGTGTGTATACAATCAGTTTACTTCCAAAGGTGAGCTTACGGCTCTCCTCCACCAAAATAGCGGTAGCTGCTATGGCTTGAATGCATACTGGCCAGCCACGGCTTACTGGGTCCAATAGTTTAGCTAAATAAGCTATTGGTCTTCTCACCCCTCCCCATTCCTGGACTAATACACCATGAGCTACTCCATTTTCTGCATTCACATATAAATGAAAGGGTTTTTCTAGTGAGGGTAAGCTTAGGGCTGGTACCGAGGCTAGTTTCAACTTCAGTTTTTCTAATTTATTATCATCATCATCTTTGGTCCATTGTATATTGTCTCCCCCTGTTAATTTTTCATATAAAAATTTTACTGCTTGTGTATATCTTTCAATCCATAATCTGCAATATCCCAGTAGCCCCAGCAGTCTCCTAACCTCCTTTTTTGAAGAGGGAGGAGGGAGGGATAAAATCCCTGTAATTGTTTCAGGACTTAGTTGTCAGCTACCTTTGCTTATCAGGTGGCCGAGATATTTTACTTCTGATTCCACAAACTGTAATTTCCTTTTTGATGCCTTTAGTCCCTTTTTCCCAAGAAAATTTAGAAGCTTTATGGTAGCTCCTTTAACTTTCATTTCATCTTCTCCTGATATTAGAAGGTCATCTCCATATTGGATAAATTGTATTCCTGGGGGAGTGGGGAAGGTTTGTAGTATTTCTCCCAAGGCTTGCCCAAATAAATTTGGGGCCTCACAATAGCCCTGTGGCAGTTTAGTCCACCTCAACTGGTTCTTTTTCCCTGTGTTTGGATCTTCCCATTCAAAGGCAAAAATATTTCGGCTTTCCTCTGCCAGTGGGCAGGCCCAAAAGGCATTTTTAAGATCTACCACACTAAACCACTGATGTTGAGGTGGAATTTTGCTTAAAAGAGTGCAGGGATTAGGAACCATAGGGTAGCAGGCCCGTGTTCTTTTGTTTACTTCTCTTAAATCTTGCACTAATTTATAATTTCCATCAGATTTCTTTACTGGGAGAATAGGGCTATTATGAGGGGATTTACAAGGTTCTAGTGTCCCATCCTTTATTAATTCTTCTATCACTGGTTTTAAGCCTTTTCTCCCTTCTAAAGATATAGGGTACTGATGTACACAAATGGGACCTTCTTCTTTTTCAATTGTGACCCTTATGGGGTCAAGATCTAGTCCACCCCTATTCCCTTCCCTAGCCCAAACCTCTCTGTTAATTTTGCTTTCATCTTCTTGGCTAAGTTTAAACACTTTGGCCGTCATTTTCCCTTCTTCTGGTATGACTCCAATCCCCAGTTGGATTTGTAAATCCCTTCCCAATAAATTGCTGCCAGCCTCAGGAGCTAACAAAGCATCCCCTATCCCTATTTTTGTTTCCCCTTCAATAACCACATCTTTAATGACAGAGACCTTAAATCCTTCCCCCTTTGCTCCTGTTACTTTTACCATATCATTACTCCCTTTTGGAATATTCATCACACAAGTCTTTTCTGCCCCAGTGTCAACTATAAATTCCAATACTTCCTCTTCGGGGCCTACTTTTAAAGTTATCAAAGGCTCCAGATGGTATTTATCCCCCCAAAAATAGAGCCCATGATTTCCCTATTTTTCTTCTGTGCGTGTCTCTTGAAATCTTTTCAGATCCCTCCTCAGGTGGGGGCATTCTCTTTGATAATGCCCTTCTTCCTTGCAATAGAAACAGGCATCCCTGGGTTGTTCTTGGAATCTTGATTGTGCTGAGGTTTTATTTTTCTCTTTTCCACCATTTCTGAATCTGGAATGTTTAGGAGTGTTACCTGAGGGCTTTAGATTTTTTTTGGAAGGTACTCTCTCGCATAGTGGCTATCATGATCTTTGCTCCCACTTTGGCTTTTTCTTCATCCCTCCGGACATATATATCTTTTGAGCTTCCCTTACTAGGTCTTGTAATGGTTTCTCATACCAATCTTCTATTTTTTCCAATTTTTTTCTAATATCTGGCCAGGCATGAGTGACAAAGTGAACTCTTAGCAGGGCTTGCCCTGCTAGGGACTCCGGGTCTCTCCCAGAATATTGTTTCATATTCTTTCGGAGCCTCTCCAGCCACTCAGTCGGGGTTTCTTCCTTCCCTTGCTGCCCCTCAAAGGCCTTTCTGACATTTTGTCCTCAGAGTGCCCCCTCTTTTATTCCCTTGATTATCAAATTACAATAATCATTCATATGTCCCCTCCCAGCTTCATCATTTTGGTTCCAGTTAGGAGGTGTAATGGGCATTTTCTGATCCCCGGGTGGACCTTGTTGGTTTTCTTTTCCCCAAATTTTTATTCCAGCAATTCTAATCATTTCTCTTTCTTCTTGGGAGAATATTATTTTCATTATTGATTGCATTTCTTCCCAAGTGAAAATGTTGGGACCTAAGAACTGGTCCAACATTTCAGCTGTACCTATGGGGTCTTCTAATAATCCTTTAATTTCTTTTTTGAAATTCCTAACCTCTGTAGAGGTTAGAGGAGCACTCACAAAGCCGCTTCCCCCTCCTCCCGTAGGTACTTCTCTTAACGGAAAGAAATGAATTTCTCGGCTTCCCTCTGTTTGTTTAGCAATGGAGGGCTTGTTGGGCTGCCTCGGAGCCTTAATGGCACCTCCTGTATTCTGGTATGGTGCTCCTTCGTTAAGAAGAGGGTTGATTTGGGAAGAAAGCACCGAACTCCCCTGGGGAGGAGGGGCAGATTCAAAGTCTGGCGCTGAAGCTGAATAGGGTGGGGGTGGGGTATGGCAGTGAAGCCAGATATTCCGGAGCACAGGAGGCGGGCACCGGGGCTAAAGCCGGGTTTCTCAAGGCAGGAGAGGTAGGGGCTGAAGCCGGGACGTGTGACCTTTCCCTTGATGCAATTGAGGGTGCTGGGATTCCCGAGATATATGGGAAGGGTGGGATCCCCGGCATGGGCGGGGGCAGGGCTCCCCCCCAGCTCCATTGGGGCGGGAGGGCTGCCGGGGGAAAGGCCCCCGGTGCGGGCGGAGGGGGGGCTGGCGGGGGAAGCCCCGGAGCCAGGGGGAGGAGGGCAGCTTCTGGTGCTGGCGGCGGAGGCAATACTTCTAAAGGGTCTCAGCCTTTTTTCTCTTCTGTTTGCTTTTCCTCTGCGGTTTCTGATATTTTGAAGACTTTGGTTCCCAGAGGTTTTGTAATTCCTGTCCAGCAAGAAGCATATTCTCTCTCCTCAGGGTGAGATGGCTCTTTTGAATTTACAAATACATTTAGAGCCTGGCAAATCCATGCCTCATCAGACCCGTATTTTGGCCAGTACACATGATCAGATCTGATTTCCTTTTTTACCCACTCTTTCATGCAGAATTGAATCATTTTTACTTTCTCTTTTCCTTTTGTAGAAGGATCAGTTTCCCAGTTTGCGAGTTTGACCCCGAGGGGACTGTCTCGGGGTATATCCTCTGGCACCCTTTTATAATTTGAACTTAATTTACTAGGTTGTTGTCCCATTTTCCCAGGAGTTCTCTATTACTCAAAATACCAATTTATCCCCCCCTTTGAAATACTAATTCATTCCTTTAAAACACCAATCTTCACTGCTGTAAAATACTACCCACCCTTTCACAGTACAAAAAACACCAAAAAATTTATTAGAGCCCACCTTCCCCAAAAACAAAGTTAACTTCGAATTACACAGTTTTTCATTCACACATTCACTCTTTTTTAATATTTGTTCACTCACTCATTCCTACTCACAACAGAATAATAAGGTACCTCTTTCAAGTCACTTGTTAGTATCCACCCATGGGTATGATATAATCCTTAGGATTCTGGGTGCTCTTGGATTTCCCTCAACCCAGCATTGCTAGCATCCAAACCCCAACCTCTCTTGGGGTACTTTTAGGCCCTGGGTGCTCTTGGAGTTTTCCTCAACCCAGCATATGGGGGGGTAGCTCCCACTTTGCAACCCCTTCTCTGGGACCCCGTCCCAGTCACCCCCGGAGATTCTTTCACTCCGCTTATCTCTCGCTTTGTCTCCTCGCTGGCCGCTGTTCTCGTGAACAAGACGGAACGGCAGCACTCAGAGACTGCCACACTCACTTCGCAGATCTGGGGGCAACCAGCCCACGTCTCATTCACACACGCTCATCTCCCGTAACCACCCCCTTTTTCTTTGGACAATACTTCCCAGTCCTGTTTCTTTTCCAGTGTCTGTGGGATTTTTGTCGAGAGCGCTCTCTTTCATTTGCTTTATTTTTGTGTCTTTCTTGTCCTCCGGGTGTTGCCCTGCTGCCACCAAATCACGCCAGAGGATGCTAAGCAAAGGTCCTGCCAACTTGGGCGGGAGGCGCCTTACCCTTGCTTCTTGAATCCTCCCACGCTTTTCAGAGGCGAGGTGTAGCTCCGGGACGAGCCCTTAATTGTGAAAAACGAGGTTCACTCTCCTGTGAGAATTTAAAGGGTTTAATATAAAGACAATAAGAGACACATCAAATAAAGCAACGGGGTAATGGCCGGGTGCCTTGGTGCTCTGCCAAGAGCACACCTGATGCCAGAGGTGAGTCTTTTTTATACCATTTTTACTGTCTGTTCTTTATTCATATTAAAACTTTTCCTGGAGCTGTTCTGCATGGCCACTCCTTGGTTCCGCCTTTTTAGAGCGTGCCTAGTCTTCTGCCTTGTGGTTTTATTTCTCTTGATTCTTGGGGTTGGGCCCGCTAGGCAAGAGTCGATGGTAGGGTGGATTTCTTAATTCTCCAGACAGACAGGGCTGATTGCAGCTTTGGGCCTCTTCGTCTCTCCGGGCAGAGTGGTGATAACGGCTCTTGGGCTCTCCTGGCCGCCTGTTCTCCGGGCGGAGTAGCCTTTGGGCCCTTTTGCTCCCTAGACAAAGTGTTGATTAGCAGCTTTTCGGGCCTCATCCTCTGTTCGTTTGGAGGTTATCTTACGTGCTCACACTTGTTAACATTCTTGCTAAAAAGAGAGAAAACTACATCCACACAGCAAAAAGCATTTCTAACATTATATAATATCTACTTTATACTTTGCGAGAAGCCAATATAATATATGTTTATAACACCTCCATTGGCGACCTCCTTTTCCCTCTGATTCAGCTACCTTGTGGTAGGTGCGATGGTGCTGAAGAAGGGTGGCGGCTTGGCACAGTTGCTGTCACAGGTGGATCTTTGAGTGGCATGTGTGAGGGTAGGAGGGTACGGCACCCATAGCTGAAGGCAAAAAAGGTCAGGGCATGTCATCAGCCGCAGTCGTGCTAAGTTGTTCATCTATGCAAACTGCTTGCCGAGTTGTTCCTTTCTTAGGTAATGGGGGCTTGTATCAACCAGAACTGCAAATGGTCAGTATTTGCAGAGAAGGTTACTTGGACTGTTGTTGAAGTGAGTGTAGCAGTTTCTATGGCATTCTGCAAAAAAAGTGACAGGTCTCCCTGTGTTCCCCAGTTCTTAACAAAGATGAAGTTAACAAACCCCTGAAAAGAGGTTTTGCAAAACTTCAGGGATATTTTCCTACTAGTACTGTAGAGACAACCATAGTCACCTTGTCTTTCCAAAAGTGAAGGTTCCCTATTTTTGTCCAAGAGCATCAAGTGCTTTTGATCAGCGTTTGTGTGCATGCATTAGCCTCGTTCTTGCTCTTCCTTGGAGAACTTTTACAATACTCACATGATCTGTGTAGGCTGCAGACTGCAGTGGTGAACTTCAAGGCTTCCAGCAGAAGGGAGATGCTGTCCACGTTTTGGATTCTCCTTAGCCTGAACCTTCAATGTCCAATAACGCAGCGTTTGGTGCTCGAGGCACTGACTCTGGCGTGCCCCTGGTCAGAGACAGTCCAGCTGCGTTACCTCCACGCGTCGCTGAAGCGACTTCGGGATCAGGAAAAGAGCTTGCTGGGCTAGCTAGCTGGCTTCTTTGCAGAGGGAAACACGGCAGGAGCCGTTGATGTCGGCTCACGTTAGCTCAGAGACAAAGGAAGAGAGGGGCTGTTCAGGTCTGGCTTCTAACAGGTTTAATGCGATAGGATGAGGATGAGGTCGGATTGATGGGAATCCGCTCCTCGGAGCCTTGTCCTCAGTTTTATAGGGAATTTGAAAACCCCCTGTAACTATTCCTGAAAAGACCTGCCTTGCTAAATTAGTGCCTTTTAAGTCTTGTGTCCCCAGGATAGAACAACAAACTCACAAAGATAACAGCAGTGGATCTACAGGACTTCTGCAGGCCTTCTGGACTGCAGACATCTCTGACCAAAGGCCACAGATGACGTGTACCCTGATCCTGCCGAACGCCCGTCCGCCCTGGACTCAGCTTCAAGGTTTGATTGATACTGGTGCTGATGTAACTATCATCTCCTTCTCTGCGTGGCCTCCCTCATGGCCTTTACCCCCAGTGGGATCGGCCATCACAGGATGAGGATGAACCACACAGAGCTATTGAAGCGAACGGCCTGTGACGGTGAAGGACTCAGAGGGGCACACAGCTACAATTAGGCCTTATGTTACTACCACTTCCCTTAACCTTTGGGGACGGGATGTGTTGGCAGCCTGGGGCATACGGATCGGGACAAATTTTTAGCAGGGGTCACTGTGCGCAAAGGTGCACAGTATCCTACACTGCCTTTGCAGTGGTTGATTAACACACCAATCCGAGTCAGACTCTGCTTAGTTAGTTGAATTAAGGGCTGTTATCATGGCTTTTCAACGATTCTCACAGGAACCTTTGAATTTGGTTACTGAAGCCGACTAGCAAAAGCTCGTATACAATTAATCACCTTACGGTACCACAAAATTCAAAGAATCCTGTTCTTCTGAATCACTTTCTCTCATTGCAATCTGCAGGCAAGAGACAACTGCCCTGGGCAAAAGTCTGGGTGTGGAATTTACTCACTAACCAGTGGGAAGGCCTGCGGGAACTTATGGTTTGGGGTCGTGGCTGTGCTTGCGTTTCTACAGATACTGGGGTACGGTGGCTAGCTGCAAAATGTGTTCGCCCTGCCCTACGGCACCAGAGGCAGAACAGGCAACCTCCAAATGATGACCAGAACACCAACCATCCAAGTGGCCACCAGAATGTAGATCATCAGCCATCAGACTCTTCTGATGATGACCAAGATGTTGACCATCAGGCAGATGGTCCTTCTACAAGCAGAGACTGGGATGGTCCTTCCACAAGCAGAGACTGAACTTTAAATTTCTTGTTATGGAGTCAGATCGTTAAAGCCTTAAGGACATATTTAGAATTAATAACTGATGTAAATTTCTATTTAGGATTAATAGTGGAGTTGTTTTCTTATCAAACAAAAAGGGGGAATTGTAGATACCAAAATGCTGCTAGCGAGGATTTTCTTGCTATTTTCTAAGTCTGTGAGAGACTTTTCTCTCTCACAGAAGAGGTAGCAGAGTATGTAAACAACCAAGCCACCTGCAACCTTGAAAAGTCTGGTTTATGGTCTAGTAGAAAAATATTTTGACAATGGATGGTTTAGGATTTTAGCCAATCACCCCAAGGGGGGGGGCTGATCCTTTGTCCAATTAGACTATGAAGAAAAAAGTCTGTAAAAGAGTTTGTGAAATAATTAAATGAATAAATCTTGGTGCACAATTCCTGCCTGCTGGATCTTCTCTCCTCCTCCTCCCTATGGCTGCGGGACACAGTGATACACCCTAGGGCCCAGGCTGCGGTAATAGACCACAATTACAAGTGAACTGCAACACAAGCAGCTAACACATTCCTCCTGTGATAAATGAGTGAACGATAAATTTTGTCTTTCGCATCTATCACTTTAACATTTAGAAGTGAGAATGTACTATGTAGAAATAGTGTTAAGGTAAAATATAGGTAAGTAAAAACAAGACTAGAGTAAATTGTAACTTCGAATGAGTGGTAACATGTTGGGAAACGTAGGAAGAAACACATGATAATAAATGTCCTTTAAGTTGAGAAATTACAGAGGTGGAAACCAAGACATCTTCAAGAAACAAAGAAGATAAACCGCATGCATCCCAGGAAGTCTGTTATCTCATCCAAACTCACACCTCCCAAAGAACCCATCAACTACAAATTAGGTTGGAGACTGAGGAGGCACCGGAGGGGGGTGCCTGCCTTCAATTCTGGAGCTACTCAGAGGACCGAGGTGGCAGTGTGCTGGCGTGTGCTGGCGCAAGGGGGCAGAGACGGAGGGGGGAAAGTTGAGTGAAGTGTAAATGACTTTCTGGGCTTAAGGACTATGTTTAAAGAAGTACTAAAGTTCACAGTAAAATGAATGGAGCCACGCCTCTAGCAATATTGCTAAGTGCTCCTGCACTGTGATATGCCTTTGTTCTACTAATAAATGCTCAATATTATGCTGCTGAAAATTCCGCTTGGGAATTCATCTTTCTCACTTCTTCCCTTAAAATCAGTTCTAAGAATTTAGTGTGAAATACATTTAGGCTTGGTCCACATTATTTTTAGTTCAAATAAACACATCTAAATTTTTTCCATCTTTCCCATTAAAGGATTTTGGTTTTGGCTCATTCTTTCAGCATTTTGCCAGCAATCTGCTCAATGCTCTTTCCTTAGGAATGAAAGCTGTAGCCTGATATTACAAAGTGTTTGGTGAAACCTTTACCATGACTCTCAAGTCGCAACATGCCAGATAATCACTGGTTTTCAAAGCTGCTTGAAGATAGAAGGAAAGTGTCAAAGGTTTATGCATGAATCAGCATCCCCTTGTCACAACGTCATGCTGCAGTGATCCTTGCAGAGCTCTAAGACTGGATTTAAAGGAGAAAAGCTCAATACTGGCTCCCGAGCCAGCAGGATGAAACATCCAAGATTGTACATATATTACTTCTGTGCTAAAACTACTGTATGAAAACGTCTTACCATTATGGCAGTTTTATAGTACTCCATAGGAGACATCTCTTTAAATGACTCTAATATCCTTTCAGTGCTAAAATTGAGAAGGGGGTTGATCCATAGTTAACTCATGTAAACACGAGTGAACTACTAAGAGACAGCAAATGTTAATCACAAAACCTAAGCAGCAGGATTCGCCTTAATCTTGTCAAGATAAGAGGAACAGGATCTTTTGAAAACCGGCACAGAGATCGCTGCATCAGCCACCGAAGAACTGCGCATGCTCCAGAAAGAAAGGTAAAAAGTGCATTGTGACAAAGACTACTGATCTTCATCAGAAAGACCCTCGAGGAAGAAGAGGAGCCTTCCTCAGTGCGCCCATCAGCGTACACAGCGCATGCATGGCACGTATGCTAATGATATTAATGACTTCCGAGAAGTAATTTCTAGAACCACTCCTATCCCAAGAATTGTGATGAATGTTCATAAATTTTACACATAATGCTGGACTGTATGGAGTGCTCTGTGTGTGTGTGTTAGGAGGAGTGATCCCCCATGCACCCAGCGCCGAATAAAGCAAATACCCGCTTCTCTGACTCTGAAGCATCTCTAGGCCTGGTTTTGGGCAATTCAAAATAGGTGAATACACATTACAACTACAGCTGAAGTTGTTGCGTAGGCAGATTGAAGAGGAAAGGATTTCATCTTCATCACTCTCCTTCTTTCTTGTTTTGACAGAATTAAGAACTTGTAAAAAATCTGATATCACTGATGCTCACCACTCTTCCAATTAGACTACGCTCACTTAGGCAACGAAGTCCAGAGCTTCGGATATCTCCCGCTTCTGCCCTAGGAATTGCTTCCAGTGCTGTACCTTTGCTCCAGCTGCGAAACCAAACCAGCAGAACCAAGGAAGTTCTCTCTGAATGAACCATTGCTCTTGAAGGCTACAACGGTAGTCATGGCAGTGAACACTGCTCTTCACTGGGCCATTCCTCTGAAAAAAAACCATGCACCACCTCTCAACCTAAACCGTTAAGCCTCCTGCTGATGCTGACTGACAAAGCGTCCAACTGCACTTAGATTCCAACAGCTACTTCCAATGACCTGTCAACAGAGCTTTGCAGACTTGCAACAGAGCAACAAACTAAAGGGGCTATGTTTCATGGCTGTTTTTCAAACATCATTGACTTATGTCCCTTTGCCAGCTTAAGTGAAGGTGGCCCATCCACCTTGGTCAAAATCAGCAGAATTTTGGCCCAATTTGTTGTTACGCAACACATCATGACACAATCTCTTGGTGTTGATGCAAAATTCCCACTGAAGTGCATGTCGTTACATGACTTAAGGCTACCTACTCACAGAGTGTCCACTCCACTGCCACACCCATTTTCTGGCCACCTTGAAATGACTGAGCTGTCTTACTGTTCCCAACATTCCTCAGGGGTACGTGACCACCATAGCCTCCCTTCTGAAGTTTAGGAACCTAAGTAGTACTAGCAATAGCAGTTTATCCAAAATCCATTTGCTCCATCAACAAACTCCGAGCAAGCGCTGAGAATTAGTTTCAAGACTTCTACATATATTTACAGGGAGCTTTTTGTTTGCTTGTTTGTTTTTAAAGCAGATGGAGTAGTGCGATGTTTCCCTGAGGCTACCAGGGCTGCGAGGCAGGCAGGCAGAGCCCTGGCATGGGTGGCACAGGGGACCCCGGGCGCTGACGGCTGCCACCAGCGCAGGCCAGCTCGGAACTGGCAGGCAGGGCTGCACCCTGCGTCTGCCACAACAGCTGCAGCTTCTGCAGCCTGAAACACAGCTGGCTCAGGGGTTCAAATTAAGAGCCAAAACCTTTTGCTGCTCAATTTGGGGCAGAGAAAGGTCATCACTTCTAGCATGGCATAAGCCTGCCACTACATTTCTGTGAAGGAAAATCACCTTGTTAGAGTGAAACTCCTGAGTAAAATACTGAAGCGCTTTCAGATTCGTATTATCTGACATTTCTGTGACCTTCTTTTATACCTGCATTGTTTCCTACTGCTGGTTTTGGGCACAAGTTCTGTGTACACTATTCTGGAAACAAAAAAATAACCCAAAACCAACACCCACTCCTCCCCCACCATCACTCCTTCCCCAGCCCCAAGCCTAACAAAACCAGCCTGCAGAATGTGCAGGATTTCAAATGAGAACAAGCATAGATGGGACATCAAAAGATGGATTCTCCTTAGACATTTGTGCATGCAGTGCTCTGCAATCAACTCCTAAATTCTACTCCTGGTACACCAAATATTTGTCTTGGGAACTCCTTGTTCTCCATTCCAACCCTTCTGAGAGGGTAATCGAGGAGTTACTCTACATATTTTAAGCACATGTTGCACTAGTCAAATCCAATGCACAGCATTACTTGACTAACTGAGGCGGTGGCAAGGTCAATTAAGACCTGTTCATGTCTTAATTTGGAGCTCTTCCAACTGCTTGAAAAGTGAAGCCTTGGACGTTGAAGGTTCAGACTAAGGAGAATCCAAAATGTGGATAGCATCTCCCTTCTGCTGGAAGCCTTGAAGTTCACCACTGCAGTCTGCAGCCTACACAGATCATGTGAGTATTGTAAAAGTTCTCCAAGGAAGAACAAGAACGAGGCTAATGCATGCACACAAACGCTGATCAAAAGCACTTGATGCTCTTGGACAAAAATAGGGAACCTTCACTTTTGGAAAGACAAGGTGACTATGGTTGTCTCTACAGTACTAGTAGGAAAATATCCCTGAAGTTTTGCAAAACCTCTTTTCAGGGGTTTGTTAACTTCATCTTTGTTAAGAACTGGGGAACACAGGGAGACCTGTCACTTTTTTTGCAGAATGCCATAGAAACTGCTACACTCACTTCAACAACAGTCCAAGTAACCTTGTCTGCAAATACTGACCATTTGCAGTTCTGGTTGATACAAAACCCCATTACCTAAGAAAGGAACAACTCGGCAAGCAGTTTGCAAAGATGAACAACTTAGCACGACTGCGGCTGATGACATGCCCTGACCTTTTTTGCCTTCAGCTATGGGTGCCGTACCCTCCTACCCTCACACATGCCACTCAAAGCTCCTTGCGTGGAGCTCTCGCACCACCTATGACAGCAACTGTGCCAAGCCGCCACCCTTCTTCAGCACCATCGCACCTACCACAAGGTAGCTGAATCAGAGGGAAAAGGAGGTCGCCAATGGAGGGAAGTTGTACCCCCTGACAGCTAAGCTCCAACTACGGTGTCGCTTATGTCCTTCCCAGGACGGGCGGGAAAACGCCTCGGCGCAGCGCAGCGCTGGCCGGGAGCGGCCGGCACGGCACCGAGCGCGCTCCCCACTTCCCTCCCGCCCGCGCCGCTGCGGAGACCCCGGGTTCGCCGGAATCGGCCACATGCTGCACGGAGGGCAGCGCGGCAAAGGCGGCCTCCCCTCGTCGCCCGGGGAAGGCCGGCCTCGGATCCCCGCTCTCTCCACCGGCACGGGCAGTGCCAGCAGCCTCTCGCTGTGGCCGCCGCTGGCCGAAAGCCTCGCCGCGCACCGCCCGGCCGGCCCCGCCGCTCCGCGGGGTCACACGGCACCTGCCGTGGGCGGCCGCCGAGCGACAGGAAGCAGAAGCGCTCACCGCCGCGCCGCTCGCCGCCCCGCCCGGGCGCTCCTCTCCTCGCGCTACCACGATGGCGCCGGCCCGCCCCGCCTTCCCCGTCGCCTGCGGCGCAACGCGGCTGCTCCGAGCCACGCAGCACGCGTGCGGCCGGGCCCTGCCGAGCTGCCGGCGGAGCCGGGGCACAGCACGGGCGGGAGAGCTTCCGGCGAGGCTGGGCGGGCGGCGAGCGCGGCCGAGCGTGAGCGCGCCAGGCGGGCGGCGGGCGGCGGCGTGATGGAGAGCTAGATGGAGGCGGCAGCACCGCGCGGCATAAAATAGCTGATCGTCCGGCAGCCGCCCGCTCCGCAGCCCCTCGGCTGCTGTCGAGAAGGGCCCCGGCCCTGGCCGCGCCGGTGGCGAGGCGGCTCCGCAGCCCGCGGGCAGCCCTGGCGGGGCAGGGGAGCACTGCGGGCAGCCCCGGGGCCGCGCAGCCGTCTGCAACGCGCGGTGGGAGCCGCTGGGAACTATTTTACACGTCCCGGGGGGCTGGAGAGGAGCACGGAGACCACGCGGCAGGTCGCTGCCGTTAGGGAAAATTAATCCACGATGCCTGAGGTTTATATCCGAAAAGGAGACAGAGGAGTCCTGCAACATTCTTCGACTACAGGGAGAGTCCATGGGGCTTTTCCCATGGCGTCTGTCAAACGGTTGCGGGATGCAGCCCCCTTTTGATGCCAAGTTCCCGGCCACAGCACCCTCTTCCTTTTCCCCACTGGCTGAGGTATTCGGGAGATACAGACTTCCGGAACTGCCTACTCTATGCGCCCCCCTCTAATATGCACCCCCCTCTTGGCATCGAGAAGAAAGAAAAGAACCCCATTCCTAATGCTCTTAAGTCTTTGTTGCCTTGCTCTAGGTTCAGGAATTTAACACGGCCTTGATTAATCAACAGTCTCTGATGATTAGTAACAGTTCTAGAGAACTCCTAGTTTCTTCTGTTACTTCACTAGCCATAACTTCCTAGCCTTGTCTACAGGCCGATTCACACGGTCTCTTTGTAAAGACTCATCCATCTCATTCCTTTTAATCCCTCCTCTTTTTATTTGCTCTGTATTTGTCTTTACAAACCTTAATTACCATGGATTTAATTTTTTCTTCTGGAGTCTTCTTGGGTTTTGCTATTATTTGCAGTGACATTCTTTTCTGTCCTTTTGTAGTCATTTCTGGATCAGGTAGGCATGGCTGCTAGCGGCATCCCCTTGAGCACCTGCTGAAAGAGCTGCAGCCAGCATGGTGTCACGCATGGTAAAAAGATGAGAATTGCTATAGCATATAAGAGGAGGAATCGTATTCATTTAGCCCATAGCTGGCCAGTTAACTATGAAAATATGTCCCATTCCCATCCTTTCAACATTTGGACAGGTCCACGAGCTGACGTTATTTCCTTTGTTATTTGTTTGACCACTTTTCCGCTGTCATCTGCTTGCAAACAGCAGCTCGAGTCATTTAATTTCCCACAAACTCCTCCTTCTTCTGCCAACAGATAATCTAATACTATCCAATGTTGAAATACCGCTTTCCTCATTTAAGTGGGTTGCTCAGCAAAAAGGTCAAGCGCTGTGGCTGGCTGGTTGGTAATTATTTCTGAGACCGCTTGTAACCTAATTATCTCCTTCAAATGATAAATGGGTTCCCAGGCATCTGGGATTAATTCCTTAGCTTTCCAAGGGGCTGGTCCACCGTGTTGGGTATTTTGTTCTGTTGGCCGTTCATCATTTCCCCGTTTTGGGGTGCTCCCTCCAGCCAGGGCTGCATCAGCTGACTGCTTTTCTCTAATTAAATCATCACAGATTTTGATTCCTAAGCGATTTCCCAGAACTTGTAGTAGCAAAAAGAACAACAGTCTACTAAATATACCATATCCCTGACCAGTTTGGAGGTAACCTGAGCTAAGTATGTTGGCCACAAATCCAATACTTTCCTTTCAAAGCCCGTGTTCCATTAGCAAAGGAACCTACCCATGGTCATCAATTGGTGGCTCAAAATACAGCAGGATTCCCGGGCCTAACGGTCCTCCAACAAGAGTTGCCCCACCATAAGGGTCCCAGCATTTGCATTTCCAAGCTCCCGCACAGGGTTCCCACCTACATTTACATCTGCAAGCTGCTTGGTTGGATTTGGAGCAGAACTCACTAAAAGGCTTTGAGTTCCAATCCGGTGTGGCCATTCCCACTGATAATCACAAACAACATGTCTTCTACTTGTGGAATTTTTGTGGGGACTGCTCAAAAACAGGTGGTCAAAAAAACCCCCTTGTCCCTCCCCATTGCTTTACAGGCTTCCAAATATTTTTGGTAAGTGTGGTAAGAACGCCTTACGCAGCTACTGTTAGTGAGCCGAACAGGTATTTGATTGCATTTGCCTTGATATTTGGAACAATTGGAAGGAGGGCAATTGGGGGTCCAAACCCAGTTGTTCAAGCCCAGAGGGAAAGTCAATTGACAATTGCCTTTTCCTACATAGACACGCCCTATCCTATTTAGGCAATAAGTGCCTGTTGGAGAAGAATGAAGTGGCCGTGAACTTCCTTCTTTGGCCCCAAATCCCATCCCATTGTGGCCCTCACATTGACCCACCATTTAGGTTCAGCTGGGCTAGCCAACTATGGCCACTCTTCAGATCCTCCTGGCCCTCCACAGAGCCAGCAATTGCTAAGGTTAAAAACTTTTGCTACTTCTTCTCCTAAGGCTGCAAATTGATTCTCCCACTCCTGGCCTAAACTCAGCTGACCATATCAAAGTAGAATTAGTAAGGAAAATGTTTTAATAGTGTCATCTAATTAGCTAGTCTAATTTTCCCGTTGTCTTCTGCAGCACCTATGCCAATTGAAGACACAGAAACCACTTAACGTAACAAAATGGCCACAAGTATTAGCCCCCAAGTGAGTGGAGATTCTAGAGGAGGGATGCCTATACAGTCTATTTCAGCAGACGGTCTGAAGGTAGGACTGCGGGGCTTCTTCCGATGTCGAAGCACTGCCTACTGCTCCGGCCCACTCCTGCAGAGTGTCAGTCACGGCCTCCCGGCCTTCTCCTCCAGCTGAGATGTGCAAATCTCCGAGGCTTCAGAGACCTTGACCCGAGAGTGACGGGTTCACCTGTGTTCAGCTTACTTGACGGCTGTTTTCTGTCGTCAGTGACACTTGGAATGGGCCACGCCATTTCACCAGCACTGGCGCTTCTTTCTACTCCTTAATTAGGACTCAATCTCCTGGTTGGATGTTAAAAGCAGCAAAGTCCAAAGGCCGGGCTTGCGCCAGCTGAGTTTCCTGTTGAAGGGGTTTCACAAGAAGCAGGATCCTGGCCACAGATGGTTTTAAAAATGCATCACTTGCCTCTACCCCCCCCCACTGGGTGGAGACTTACCAGGAGGGCAATTGCAAACAACGATTGAAAGGGAGATAACTGAATCTCTCTTCTGGCTTGGGCCCTCATTCTCACCAAAGCCAATGTCCAAAGCCCTACCCATGGCATCTTGGTTTCTATTACCAGCTTCAAAAGGTGTTTATTTCTCTCTTCATTGTTTTCTACCCGAGCCGAGCTCTGGGGGTGCCAGGGCCTATGGAGGTTCCATTGTGTTCCTAAAGAAGCCAAAACCCCTTGAAGGATCTTTCCTGCAAAATGAGTTCCCCTATCTGAATCTATTGCTTCTACAATGCTGTATCTTGGAATGATTTGTTCCAAAAATGCCTTAAGAACTGATCCTGTCATTACTGAAGTAGTTGGAAATACTTCTGGCCACCTTGCTAGCTGACATACGATTACCAGAAGATATTAAGCCTTGCCACTTGGGGCATCTCCGGAAAATCCACCTGGCATCTTTGGAAGGGCCATGCAGCCCAAGGCCTCCCTCCCCTAGCAAGTTACTTTGTAACTTGGCTGTTGGCTTTAGCACAGATCAAGCAACCTTCAACAGCTCCTTTTGCCAGTCTAAAAAGACCCCCAGCAACATACATCATGAGATAGGCTTCTGCCAATCCTCAGGAAGTGCAAGAACTCTCTTAATGGAGTTGCTTTAATATTGGTAGGGCCAAAGGTTCTGGTATCTCTTGTTTGCCATCCCTTGGAAACCAATTCTTGCCTTTTTTCTCTGCCACACGACTTTTAACTGTATGTCAAACTGCTGTGGTAGAAAAGACAGCTTCCTGGGCAGTGATGGAGTCACGGGGAGCAAAGGGGGCATCTTGGAGAGTTCTGGCAGAAGTGTGGCTTTCTGAGTTTCTTCATCCACCAAAAAGGAGACAGAGGAGTCCTGTAACATTCTTCAACTCCAGGGAGAGGCCATGGGGCTTTTGCCATGGAGTCTCTCAAATGATTGCGGGATGCAGCCCCCTTCTGATGCTAAGTTCCTGGCAACAGCACCCTCTGAGGTACTCGGGAATTACAGACTTCCGGAACTGCCTACTCTATGCCCCCCTCTAATATGCACTCCCCTTTTGGAATGGAAAAGGAAGAAAACCAAACTATTCCTAATGCTAGGAAGTCTTTGCTGCCTTGCTCTAGGTTCAGGAATTTAGCAGGGCCTTGGCTGAGCAACAGTCTCTGTTGATTAGTAACAGTTTCTAGAACGAATACTTTCTTCTGTTACTTCCCTCCCTGTAAATTCCTAGCCTTGTCTAAGGAGAGATTCACACGGTCTCTTTGTAAAGACACATCTATCTTACTCCTTTCACTCCCACACCTTCCTTGCGGTGGAACGGCTCTCCCCGGCACAGCACCTGGCACAAAACCCCCGTATACGCACACACACACCTGCACTTACCCTGCACTCCACTGCACACACACACACACACACACACACCTCCCGCACACTAACACCCCCTCCACATCCCCACCATGCTACTTGCAGTGGCCCCGCCCCTGCCATCCCCGCCGGCTGGCAGCACCCACTCCTCGCATGCTTCCCCATGCCTTGCATTTCCTTGCTGCCCCCTCTGTAGCCTTCCCTCAACCTGCCTTTTCTCCCCTGCCTCGCATTGACTTCCTCACCCATCCCCCACCTGACTTCCTTTCACATTCATCTAGGTCTGGCCTCATCTTTCCTTTTCCTTCTAGGACCCTCATTGCCTTGCCTCGCCTCGCAAAGCCACCACTTGCCTTGCCTTGCCCTTGAACCCCTCCCTTGCCTTGCATGACCTTGCTCACCCCTCCCCCACCTGGAATTCAACACCCCTTTTCAATGACATTTCTGGGCCTTGCCCTGCCCTTTCTGCTCCTCCGAGGAATCTCAAAGCTCTCAAGCATCTCCGGTGTTTCAGGATCCCATGAGAGGAAGACCAGGGGAGGACGCATGTTGCCACACTCATCTCTGTGGGCAGCCTTTGTCTGGGAGCAATCCTTGCATGTCTTGAACCTTGGAGGGGCAATTCACATTTTGCCCTTGAGCTCGGGGACCAGAAAGAGAGTTCTTTTGCATACAAGGGAAAGCAGGTAGCTCAAGTCTTTTAGGTACAGAGGAGAGATGACCCACACAGGATGAAGGCCACACAGAGCACTTGGTCCTGGCCACTTTTATGTACCAGCAGTCCTTGAATGTACTTCTCACCTGCCTTGCCTGGCCTTGCCTGGCCTTGCCTTGGCAACACAACAGTTGCCTTGCCTTGCCCTGCTAGCCCTCTGTAGCCTTGCATTCCTTTGCACGGCCATGCCCCGCCCTTGACCTGCCTACTGCTTTCCTCCAGGGCCTTGGCTTGCTGAGCCCTTCCTGTTTCTGCCTGGCCTTCCCATCAGTGGACTTTCCTTCGTACAGCCAGCCTTGCCTCTAACTTCTGGACCTTCTCTTGTCTACCACTCCATTTGCTTTCCCCTCACTGCTCTGGCCTTGCCTACCTCTCCCTTGACTTGCCCACAATTGCCTGCACTCGGTTTGCAGTGCCTTGCCTGCATGGAAGGCAAGGGAAAGAGTGGTAGGCCGGGCAAAGCAAAGCCAGCAAGTTGGAGGCAGTGCGAGGGAGGGCAGACGTAGGCAAGGGAAGAAGAGCAAGGATACCTTAAGGAGAACTAGACAAGGTACTGACGGCAAGGCCAAGAGACTTAGAGTGCCTTTCCTTGGGAATGCAAGGACATAGTGCCAGTGTTGCTAGGGCAGATGTTAAGGTACTGTGGGGAGGAATAGTCCAGCAAGACATCTCTCTTCTGGCCCCTGTACGTGTGGGGGCAATTGTTGGACATATTCAATACTGGAGGTGGATCAGTCGCTGGATGTGTTGCATTTTGGAGGAGGGGATGCCGTTTCTTTGGAGATGGGCTTGTAGTTGCTCTCTTTGGCAAGGAAGGCAGGTTTGGATGTGCACATCAGGTACTCCTAGGGATTTTAAAGGCTTTTCCCAACAGGCAGAGCACTCTCTGGGTTAGAGCTGTTGAGCTGTCAGTGGGAATGCAAAGGCCAAGCTCTTAAGCTATTTGTCCTGGTGCCTTCAGTGTGTGAGCAGTCCCTGGTTGCCGTTGTCTTTGGATCCTGACTCTGGGAGAGGGAAGGCTTAGGATGGTACCTAGAGCTGAGAAGGAGAGTGCTGAGAACAGCATGTGTGCTGCTAGTTTGAGGGGTGCAGGTGAAGTTGTAGGCAGCAAGATCTTCCTCAGCTGGCACTGTTTTGAGCTCTGTTTTTGCCAGATGGTTTCAAGTTGGTGGGTGGAATCTGCGAGAGGGAAAAGATTTGTTTGGGCCATTTGTTTGGTCTGGCTCTTGGAGTGTGGTGTAAAGAAGAGTGTGCTCTTGGAAGGGGATGATGAGAGAAGTCTTTTTGTCCTGACACCGTTGATTTGAGTGCAGGGCCGTTTGCAAGTTGCCTCTGTCTGCCCTTGGGGTGTTTTCGAGCTGGGCCAGGTGCTTGGCCTTCTTTTGCAAGTCTGCAGCACCATCGTGTGGTTATTTCGAAGAGCGCTGACAGTGCCCGGCAAAAAGCGCTTGACTGGCGGGGCCCCTGTCATGTGGGAGCAGTTGGTGGAGGAGCTCCGCTGTGCATCCTGCCTCTTGGAGACATAAAAGGATGTGATCCTGCGCGTAGCGGGGAAGCAAGACGCACACACCTTCAGTGTGGCCAGGTTCAAGCAGCTAGAGCTCCCAGAGATGGGAGAGTCAGGAGAGAAGACGTTCCAAAAGTACCGTGTACTTACAGCAGCATTAAAACTGTGCACAGCAGTCTGCAGCACTGTAGACTGCGGCTTCTCCGACAGACGTGCCATCTCATTGCTGGCTCTCGCAGCCTGCTTGCTAGCTGCTCTCCTGAAGAAAAGAACTAGAAGAAAAAGCCAATGCTGGGCTGCACCTTCCCCTTGCCTTACGTAAAGCCACCTAAACTCCCCGCTGCACTCTCTACTTCCCCTCTCCTAGGCATCGACCACTGTGTTTGCTGCATCTTGGAGCCTAAAGGTAAGCGCCAGTGTTTCCAGGGATGGTTGGAAGAGGGATAAGTAGTAGCACAAGTAAGTAGTTGTCGTTGAACTTCCTCCTTCTCAATGCTAAGGTGAATTGGGCAGGCAGGTGAGTGCCAGCCACGCTCCTTTCTCCGTTTGTACGCTGCGGACACGAGCCCGGTGCTTTGCGCCTTCTAGTACCCGTGTCTCGCTTTCGTTCTTCCGGAGTCGAACCTTTGTCTACTTGTCGCACAGAGAGGACTGTGCCGGCAGAGAAATGCTCCAGCCGACTGCTTCTGCCGACACACGCCTGGTCTATGCACTTTCCCTCACAGCGACATACAGCAGCACATTCGGTCTTTCTTGTCCAAATGTAAAGGGAAAGATTCTCAGCTATGTCTGGCACCGTTTTATGTCAACAAGTTACCGTCGATGCGTGGAAACTTGTATTTGCACCACATTCAAGTGGTAGCCGTCTTTCCTTTACAGCCTGCAGAGCGCTGTCCGATCGCGGTGCTCTCTGCACCTGCCTTCTCACTTCCAAGTACCACCGCGCACCTTCCAGCCTTGCAGGGAGCAAAGACGTCGATAGTCGTCTCGCAGAGAAGAACTTGCCAGGACGAAAAGATGATCTTCCTTTCTCGTGCTTCTTGCCTGAATGGTGGTGCTGTGTTGAAAGTCCTGGCCAGCGAAAAGATAATCCAGCAAGTGTTTCTCACCTGACGCATTTCGCTGATCAAGAGCTACGCGGAGAGTTTAGACTCTGTGAAACAGCAAGAAAATGATTGCACGTCGAGCTGAGGAAAATCCGTGCGCAAGCACATTGTGGACGTGTGCACTGTTTGCGCTGAAGAGCGGCAAAACTCAAAGCCATTGCTGGGCTTCGGGTCAGGCTGCTTTCAGAAGGGGTCCTTGAAGAACGCCTTCTTTCTAGACCCGCCCTTCTGGCAGCGCTCAAGCTGCATGGACGCTGCAGCACTGAAGGTATAAGAAACTGCTTCTGGCCAGGTTGTGTGATTGATGGAGTGAAACGGCTGCGCCTTACTTTGTGAAGCAGCCAGAGCATTCTCAGCTGAATCTGCTTGTGAAGCAGCTCTCTGCTGGTCACTTGAAATTCCATCCACTGAGTATGTTAACGCGGTGCCCAGCTACTTCATTCTTCGCCTTCTGCGGTCTGGACAGAACGGAAGCTCAGCGATGGCTTTGCGTTTTGCCGCTCTTCAGCGTGAACACGGCACGCATCCACAGTGTGCTGTGCACAGATTTTCCTCAGCTTGACTTACAATCATTTTCTTGCTGTTTCACAGAGTCCAAACTCTCCGTGTAGCTGTTGCCCAGCGAAATGCGTCAGGAGAGAAACACTTGCTGGATTATCTTTTCGCTGGCCAGGACTTTCAACACAGCACCACAATTTGGGAAACGAGGAGGAGAAAGGAAGAACTTAATTTCAATCTTGCACCTTCTTCTGTTCCAGAGGACTATCCGCGTCTTTGCTCCCTGCAAGGCTGGAAGGTTCACAGTGGTACTTGGAAGGGAGAAGGCAGGTGCAGAGAGCACCGCGATCTGACGGCGCTCTGCAGGCTGTAAAGGAAAGAGGGCTGCCACTGGAATGTGGTGCAAACACTGGTTTCCACGGGTCAAGGGTAAGCTCTGGGTGAGCTTGTTGACCTAAAACTGTTCTCTGTGCCAGACATAGCTAAGAATCTTTCCCTTTACATTTGGACGACAAGAAAAGACCCAATGTGCTACTGTATGTCGCTGCGAGGGAAAGTGCATAGCCCTGGTGTGTTTCGGAAGGGCAGTCGGCTGGGGAATTTCTCTGCTGGCACCGTGCTCTCTGTGCGACAAGTAGACGGCGGTTTGGCGCCAGCAGAATGAAAAGCGCGTCATGGTACGAAGAGCATAAGAATGTAGGCGCAGAGCACAGGCTGCAAGAGGAAGCGTGGCTGTCACTCTCTTCTTTGCGGATTCACATTAGCACTTGAAAACAGAAAGTTTAACTTGCAGCTACTTGTGCTGCTATCTATTTCTCTTCCAGCTTTCCCTGGAAGGAATTGTGCCGAGCTTTATGTTTCGAGATGCAGAGATGACAGTGGTAGATGCGGCGGAGAATGGAAATAAAGAGTACAGCGGACAGTTTATGGTGCTTCATGTGAGGCAAAGGGAAAAGAATTCCTGGCATTGGTTTTTACTTCTGGAGCCTTTTTCTTTAATAGCAACTGCTGCAAGTGGGCAATGGAGCTGCGAGAGTGAATAATGTGACGGCACGTCTATCTGAGAAGGAAGCTCCCGAGCCGCAGTGTGTTGTGCTCAGTTTCAAGGCTGCTTGGAGAAGGGGGGTACTTGAAGAACGCCTTCTAGCTGGACGCGTCCTTCTGGGTGTGCTCCAGCTGCATGGACTCTGCAGCACTGAAGGTGTAAGAAACTTCTGGCCAGGCAGTGTGATGGAGTGCATCCGCTGCGCCTTACTTTGTGAAGCAGCCAGAGCATTCTCAGCTGAATCTGCTTGTTAAGCAGCTCTTGGCTGGACATTTGAAATTCGGTCCACTGAATATATTAAGCCGGTGCCCAGCTACTTCATTCTTCGCCTTCTGTGGTCTGGACAGAACGGAAGCGCAGCGATGTCACTTTGCTGTGCGACTCTTCAGCATGTGTACTGCACGCATCCACAGTGTGCTGTGCACGGATTTTCCTCAGCTCAGCGTACAATAATTTTCTTGCTGTTTCATAGAGTCTAAACTGTCCCTTTTGCTCTCGCTCAGCAAAATGCGTCAGGAGAGAAACACTGCAGGGATCAGACTGGGGACTGATCCCAGCTGGGGGCAGCGAGCCTTGGAATTGGCTGAAGGGAAGAAAGAGGGATCCTTTGAGCACTAGGATCAGCTGTCAATGCGGAGATGGTATCAGACAATTCCTTGGGAGGGTTTAGTTCCTGGGCCAAATCGATCTCCTGCCTTGTGAAGGAGCTCAGAGATCTGGGAAGAGCCCAACAAACTCAGGGAATGCACTGGTAGATAAAACATCCGAGGAACGGTGGGGAAAAGCATCTGAACAGGGGGCCTCGTTTTGTACAGGAACAGTACAAAAAATTGTCCAAAAGAATAGGAATCAAATGGGATTTTACGTATTCCTCGGAGGCCACAATCCAGTGGGAAGGCTGAGGGAAAGAAACAAAGCCTAAAAAGGCAGATGAACGAAATATGCCCAAAGCTTCATGGCCACATTCCCTGACATTGCTGAGGAATTCAGCCAAGCTCCAAGCAAGAGGTGAGACCCTGATTTTGGTGCCAAGGGAAACTCCAAGTTAAGAATAATCCAAATATGAATCACTTCTCACAAAACTCAGCTTTGCAAACCTTTATTTGGTCTAAAAAAGAAAAGATGGGAATGCCCTTGGCAGAAAAGCAGCTGTGAGGCACAGCAGGCTTCAAATGCCTGTCAGCAGGAGCTCCAGGAGAAATGGCTGCTGGCTCCGGGCATCCTGGGCTTTCCAGGCTGGTTTTGTACTGGATTGCAAGGCAGTTTTCCTGCCTCTGGTGGGTGGCACTTGCATCCCACTGGAAAGGGAAAATGTAGAGAGCGGGGCAAGCGGGAAGATGGTTGCTGATGTGTGTCCTTGGATTGCAGTTCCTCCCGGTGAGTCTGTGCTGCTGGAAGTTTGAAGGAGATCAGTCTTGGAGTACGTGTGGATTCACCTGTGGGGTTTGGGAGCGACGCTGGACATGAAATTCCAGGGATGTTCCCCTTGCTGGAGTGAGAAGCAGTGGAAGCACTTTGCTGTCTGCTTCTTCATCGCCTTCACCTCGGTCCCCTGGGGCTCCAGGTAATCCCCTCTCACCTTTGCTTTTCCAAGGGTCTCTAAATGAGGGCTTGAGCTTTGGTGTAGCTCCCTTTACAGGGAGGATCTGTTCCAGGAAACGTCTCCTGGTCTGGACCGATGGAGTGGCAGGAAGAGCAGGAAACCCCACAGCTCCTGTGGCTCCCTCATCTGATTTGCCTGCAGGCAGCAAGGATCATTCCCAAGTATCATCCCCTAGCTCGGTGACTGGGTGAGGTTGTGTTCTCCCAAAGGCCAGGGGGCGCTCTGTGTTGCAGCTCACAAAAGGCCAGCTCGGCGGTGCTGGGTTTGGTTTTTGTGTGTAATGAAGGCACTAAAAAATTCCCCTCCTTCACTGGCACAGCCCTGGAGTGGGAGCAGGTTCCCCTTATCCCGGAGTTATCCCGCTCCTGCCCTGGATCCCTGCGGTGCCATGTGTTCGCCAAGCTCACAGCACTGCTGTCTCTAAACAAGAAAAACAATCCCTCTTCCTTCTCTTTCCCATCCTTGATATTCCCAGGCCGTGCATCTCCCTGGATATTCCCTGTGTGAGTCCTCATCTCCATCCCACCTTATCCTGATCAAATAAGGGTCTGAGACGTGTTTAGCAGCAAAAGCATTCCTGTAAAGAAAGCCAAGAGCAAAGAGCATCCAGATGCAGAGAAGTCTTTAGAAAAGCATTCCAGACTTGCAAATGAGGGATGTGTCTTCCTGCATCTCCTGTTGTTTGTCAGGTTTTGGAAGGGTTTCTTTCAGTGATTTCCCGCAGTCCAGGTGTGTCCCTTCTTTTGTCCAAATCCAGTGCCAGAGGATTGAACACCTGACGAG
>NW_027184076.1:1035000-1040000 GCF_041296385.1 Aphelocoma coerulescens
TCCTTCCTTCCTTCCTTCCTTCCTTCCTTCCTTCCTTCCTTCCTTCCGAATTCCTTCCTTCCGAATTCCTTCCTTCCTTCCGAATTCCTTCCTTCCTTCCTTCCGAATTCCTTCCTTCCGAATTCCTTCCTTCCGAATTCCTTCCTTCCTTCCTTCCTTCCCTTCCTTCCTTCCTTCCTTCCTTCCTTCCGAATTCCTTCCTTCCGAATTCCTTCCTTCCTTCCTTCCTTCCAAATTCCTTCCTTCCTTCCGAATTCCTTCCTTCCTTCCTTCCTTCCTTCCTTCCTTCCTTCCTTCCTTCCTTCCTTCCTTCCTTCCTTCCTTCCTTCCGAATTCCTTCCTTCCTTCCGAATTCCTTCCGAATTCCTTCCTTCCTTCCTTCCTTCCTTCCTTCCTTCCTTCCTTCCTTCCTTCCTTCCTTCCGAATTCCTTCCGAATTCCTTCCGAATTCCTTCCGAATTCCTTCCTTCCGAATTCCTTCCTTCTGAATTCCGAATTCCTTCCTTCCTTCCTTCCTTCCGAATTCCTTCCGAATTCCTACCGAATTCCTTCCGAATTCCTTCCGAATTCCTTCCTTCCTTCCGAATTCCTTCCGAATTCCTTCCGAATTCCTTCCTTCCTTCCTTCCTTCCTTCCTTCCGAATTCCTTCCTTCCTTCCTTCCTTCCTTTCGAATTCCTTCCTTCCGAATTCCTTCCTTCCTTCCTTCCTTCCGAATTCCTTCCTTCCTTCCTTCCTTCCTTCCTTCCTTCCTTCCTTCCTTCCTTCCTTCCTTCCTTCCTTCCTTCCTTCCTTCCTTCCTTCCTTCCTTCCTTCCTTCCTTCCTTCCTTCCTTCCGAATTCCTTCCGAATTCCTTCCTTCCTTCCTTCCGAATTCCTTCCGAATTCCTTCCGAATTCCTTCCGAATTCCTTCCTTCCTTCCGAATTCCTTCCTTCCTTCCGAATTCCTTCCGAATTCCTTCCTTCCTTCCTTCCGAATTCCTTCTGAATTCCTTCCGAATTCCTTCCGAATTCCTTCCGAATTCCTTCCTTCCGAATTCCTTCCGAATTCCTTCCGAATTCTTTCCTTCCTTCCTTCCTTCCTTCCTTCCTTCCTTCCTTCCTTCCTTCCTTCCTTCCTTCCTTCCTTCCTTCCTTCCTTCCTTCCTTCCTTCCTTCCTTCCTTCCTTCCTTCCTTTCGAATTCCTTCCTTTCGAATTCCTTCCTTCCTTTCGAATTCCTTCCTTCCTTCCTTCCTTCCTTCCTTCCCTCCTTCCTTCCTTCCGAATTCCTTCCGAATTCCTTCCGAATTCCTTCCTTCCTTCCTTCCGAATTCCTTCCTTCCTTCCTTCCTTCCTTCCTTCCGAATTCCTTCCTTCCTTCCTTCCTTCCTTCCTTCCGAATTCCTTCCTTCCTTCCAAATTCCTTCCTTCCTTCCTTCCTTCCTTCCTTCCTTCCTTCCTTCCTTCCTTCCTTCCTTCCTTCCTTCCTTCCTTCCTTCCTTCCTTCCTTCCTTCCTTCCTTCCTTCCTTCCTTCCTTCCTTCCTTCCTTCCTTCCTTCCTTCCTTCTTTCCTTCCTTCCTTCCAAATTTCTTCCTTCCAAATTCCTTCCTTCCTTCCTTCCTTCCTTCCGAATTCCTTCCTTCCTTCCGAATTCCTTCCTTCCTTCCTTCCTTCCTTCCTTCCTTCCTTCCTAATTCCTTCCTTCCTTCCTTCCTTCCTTCCTTCCTTCCTTCCTTCCTTCCTTCCTTCCTTCCTTCCTTCCTTCCTTCCTTCCTTCCTTCCTTCCTTCCTTCCTTCCGAATTCCTTCCTTCCGAATTCCTTCCTTCCGAATTCCTTCCTTCCGAATTCCTTCCTTCCTTCCGAATTCCTTCCTTCCGAATTCCTTCCTTCCTTCCTTCCGAATTCCTTCCGAATTCCTTCCGAATTCCTTCCTTCCTTCCGAATTCCTTCCTTCCTTCCTTCCGAATTCCTTCCTTCCTTCCAAATTCCTTCCTTCCAAATTCCTTCCTTCCGAATTCCTTCCTTCCTTCCGAATTCCTTCCTTCCTTCCTTCCTTCCGAATTCCTTCCTTCCTTCCGAATTCCTTCCTTCCGAATTCTTTCCTTCCGAATTCCTTCCTTCCTTCCTTCCTTCCGAATTCCTTCCTTCCTTCCTTCCTTCCTTCCTTCCTTCCGAATTCCGAATTCCGAATTCCGAATTCCGAATTCCGAATTCCTTCCGAATTCCTTCCGAATTCCTTCCGAATTCCTTCCTTCCGAATTCCTTCCTTCCGAATTCCTTCCTTCCTTCCGAATTCCTTCCTTCCTTCCTTCCGAATTCCTTCCTTCCTTCCGAATTCCTTCCTTCCGAATTCCTTCCTTCCGAATTCCTTCCGAATTCCTTCCTTCCGAATTCCTTCCTTCCTTCCTTCCTTCCTTCCTTCCTTCCTTCCTTCCTTCCTTCCGAATTCCGAATTCCGAATTCCGAATTCCTTCCGAATTCCTTCCGAATTCCTTCCTTCCGAATTCCTTCCTTCCGAATTCCTTCCTTCCTTCCGAATTCCTTCCTTCCTTCCTTCCTTCCGAATTCCTTCCTTCCTTCCGAATTCCTTCCGAATTCCTTCCGAATTCCTTCCTTCCTTCCTTCCGAATTCCTTCCGAATTCCTTCCTTCCTTCCTTCCGAATTCCTTCCTTCCTTCCTTCCGAATTCCTTCCGAATTCCTTCCGAATTCCTTCCTTCTGTCATAGGTTAGCAAGCATAGTCCCGGAAGGGATATCCTTGCTAAGGGGTGCTTACAGCTTCCTCTGGGACCTGATAGAACCTATCAGCTGGCCAGTTTGAATATGGACAATTCTTTAGGCCACTTAAAGTTGTGACCGCCTCTGTGATACACACTTAAGAACAGACAAACTCCCCCCCCAAGCTCTCTCTCGTTTCCGGCGCTGGGACAGGTGGCTGCAGGCCCCGTGCAGGGGCCAGCAGGCCCGGCCAGGCCCTGCTTGGGCCAGGCCGGGCCGGGCCACGGCCAGCCTGGAGCCATGGGCCTGTTCCAGCTGTGGAACCCCCCCCCACTGCCTTGCCGTGGGCAGCCGGAGCGGCTCGGAATCCCCCCCTCCACTGCGGCCGAGATTCAGCAAAGCGGCACCTCTGTCCGGCAGAGGTCAGGTGACCAACAGCGATAAGCCACATTCCAGCTGCAAGGCCGAGGTGAGATTAACCCTTTTAGTGCTGTGAAGAGCTGAAAACCTGAGGGAAGAGAGAGAGGAGATGCTTAAAGCTGAAAGTCTGTTGTGAAGCTATGATATATCAGAGTATCCTGTTGTAATTTCATGAAGATATGGGGGGTGGAGTGTTCAAGTCATAAGCAATAGGCAGATGCTGCCGCAGCTGTAATTTCATGAGAAGTTTGGACAGAGAGAGATGAACCAGATGAACCAGATGAGGACTTTTGCTCCAAAGAGGAAAGGAGAAAAACCTCAATTCCTAGAGATGCTTCCAGTGATAGTCTCAAAGATGAAGATGACCCTTTGCTCCCAGGGAAGGAGAAGGGCCTCTGTTTTTTTTCTGAACAGCTCAACCTTAAAATTGTACCCCGAAAAACTTCAAGAGTGGACCCTCGAAAGCAGTTGCGGGAAAAGCTGCAAGTCGGGGGAAGGGACTCACATCGCAAGCAGAGAGACTCCTCTTCCTAAATGGACTGAACAATATTTGGAAGTGGGTGGCTGTCTCGGTGTGATACTGTTTTCATAGCACGAGCAAAAAGAGACTTCTCTTTCTAAATGGACTGAACAAGGTTATTATGGAAGTGGTAAACAGACTGAACATCTTAAGGGTTGTCTTTACATTGTCAGTGGGAGAAGGGAGGAAGGTGGGGGGAGGAGGAGAGTTCTAAAGGTGGTATAATTTTTTTTTCCTTTTCTTCTTTTAGGTCTGTTAATAAACTTCTTTATATTCATTCAAGTTGGTGCCTGCTTTGCATTTCTCCTAATTCTTATCTCACAGAAGATAAACAGTAATGAGTATTTTAGACCAAACCACTACACTAAATTGGTGTTTCCGCCCGGTTACAAACCCAACCCGCGACACCTTCCTTCCGAATTCCTTCCGAATTCCTTCCTTCCTTCCTTCCGAATTCCTTCCGAATTCCTTCCGAATTCCTTCCTTCCTTCCTTCCTTCCTTCCTTCCTTCCTTCCTTCCTTCCTTCCTTCCTTCCTTCCTTCCTTCCTTCCTTCCTTCCTTCCTTCCTTCCTTCTTTCCTTCCGAATTCCTTCCAAATTCCTTCCTTCCTTCCTTCCTTCCTTCCTTCCTTCCTTCCTTCCTTCCTTCCTTCCTTCCTTCCTTCCTTCCTTCCTTCCTTCCTTCCTTCCTTCCTTCCTTCCTTCCGAATTCCTTCCTTCCTTCCTTCCTTCCTTCCTTCCTTCCGAATTCCATCCTTCCTTCCGAATTCCTTCCTTCCGAATTCCTTCCTTCCGAATTCCGAATTCCTTCCTTCCTTCCTTCCGAATTCCTTCCGAATTCCTTCCTTCCTTCCTTCCGAATTCCTTCCGAATTCCTTCCTTCCTTCCTTCCTTCCTTCCTTCCTTCCTTCCTTCCTTCCTTCCTTCCTTCCTTCCTTCCTTCCTTCCTTCCTTCCTTCCTTCCTTCCTTCCGAATTCCTTCCAAATTCCTTCCTTCCTTCCTTCCTTCCTTCCTTCCTTCCTTCCTTCCTTCCTTCCTTCCTTCCTTCCTTCCTTCCGAATTCCTTCCTTCCTTCCTTCCTTCCTTCCTTCCTTCCGAATTCCATCCTTCCTTCCGAATTCCTTCCTTCCGAATTCCTTCCTTCCGAATTCCGAATTCCTTCCTTCCTTCCTTCCGAATTCCTTCCGAATTCCTTCCGAATTCCTTCCGAATTCCTTCCTTCCTTCCGAATTCCTTCCGAATTCCTTCCGAATTCCTTCCTTCCTTCCTTCCTTCCTTCCTTCCTTCCTTCCTTCCTTCCTTCCTTCCTTCCTTCCGAATTCCTTCCTTCCTTCCTTCCTTCCTTCCTTCCTTCCTTC
>NW_027184076.1:1042500-1045000 GCF_041296385.1 Aphelocoma coerulescens
TTCCTTTCGAATTCCTTCCTTCCTTCCTTCCTTCCGAATTCCTTCCTTCCTTCCTTCCTTCCTTCCTTCCTTCCTTCCTTCCTTCCT
Organism: Aphelocoma coerulescens; assembly: GCF_041296385.1. Lineage (NCBI taxonomy): Eukaryota > Metazoa > Chordata > Aves > Passeriformes > Corvidae > Aphelocoma > Aphelocoma coerulescens. The sequence continues at coordinate 1,042,588 of NW_027184076.1, forward strand.
TCCTTCCTTCCTTCCTTTTTTCCGAATTCCTTCCTTCCTTCCTTCCTTCCTTCCTTCCTTCCTTCCGAATTCCTTCCGAATTCCTTCCTTCCTTCCTTCCTTCCTTCCGAATTCCTTCCGAATTCCTTCCTTCCTTCCGAATTCCTTCCTTCCTTCCTTCCTTCCGAATTCCTTCCTTCCTTCCTTCCTTCCTTCCTTCCTTCCTTCCTTCCTTCCTTCCTTCCTTCCTTCCTTCCTTCCTTCCTTCCTTCCTTCCGAATTCCTTCCTTCCTTCCGAATTCCTTCCTTCCTTCCGAATTCCTTCCTTCCTTCCTTCCGAATTCCTTCCTTCCTTCCAAATTCCTTCCGAATTCCTTCCTTCCAGATTCCTTCCTTCCTTCCTTCCTTCCTTCCTTCCTTCCTTCCTTCCTTCCTTCCTTCCTTCCTTCCTTCCTTCCTTCCTTCCTTCCTTCCTTCCTTCCTTCCAAATTCCTTCCTTCCTTCCTTCCTTCCTTCCTTCCTTCCTTCCTTCCTTCCTTCCTTCCTTCCTTCCTTCCTTCCTTCCTTCCTTCCTTCCTTCCTTCCTTCCTTCCTTCCAAATTCCTTCCTTCCTTCCTTCCGAATTCCTTCCGAATTCCTTCCGAATTCCTTCCTTCCGAATTCCTTCCTTCCTTCCAAATTCCTTCCTTCCAAATTCCTTCCTTCCGAATTCCTTCCTTCCTTCCTTCCTTCCGAATTCCTTCCGAATTCCTTCCAAATTCCTTCCTTCCTTCCGAATTCCTTCCTTCCTTCCTTCCGAATTCCTTCCTTCCTTCCGAATTCCTTCCTTCCTTCCGAATTCCTTCCGAATTCCTTCCTTCCTTCCTTCCGAATTCCTTCCGAATTCCTTCCAAATTCCTTCCGAATTCCTTCCTTCCGAATTCCTTCCAAATTCCTTCCGAATTCTTTCCTTCCTTCCTTCCTTCCTTCCTTCCTTCCTTCCTTCCTTCCTTCCTTCCTTCCTTCCTTCCTTCCTTCCTTCCTTCCCTCCTTCCTTCCTTCCGAATTCCTTCCGAATTCCTTCCTTCCTTCCTTCCGAATTCCTTCCTTCCTTCCTTCCGAATTCCTTCCGAATTCCTTCCTTCCTTCCGAATTCCTTCCGAATTCCTTCCTTCCTTCCGAATTCCTTCCTTCCTTCCTTCCTTCCTTCCGAATTCCTTCCTTCCTTCCTTCCTTCCTTCCTTCCGAATTCCTTCCTTCCTTCCAAATTCCTTCCTTCCTTCCTTCCTTCCTTCCTTCCTTCCTTCCTTCCTTCCTTCCTTCCTTCCTTCCTTCCTTCCTTCCTTCCTTCCTTCCTTCCTTCCTTCCTTCCTTCCTTCCTTCCTTCCTTCTTTCCTTCCTTCCTTCCAAATTCCTTCCTTCCGAATTCCTTCCTTCCTTCCTTCCTTCCTTCCGAATTCCTTCCTTCCTTCCGAATTCCTTCCTTCCTTCCAAATTCCTTCCTTCCTTCCTTCCTTCCTTCCTTCCTTCCTAATTCCTTCCTTCCTTCCGAATTCCTTCCTTCCTTCCTTCCTTCCTTCCTTCCTTCCTTCCTTCCTTCCGAATTCCTTCCTTCCTTCCTTCCTTCCCTTCCTTCCTTCCTTCCTTCCTTCCTTCCTTCCTTCCTTCCTTCCTTCCTTCCTTCCTTCCTTCCTTCCTTCCTTCCTTCCTTCCTTCCTTCCTTCCTTCCAAATTCCTTCCTTCCAAATTCCTTCCTTCCTTCCTTCCTTCCTTCCTTCCGAATTCCTTCCGAATTCCTTCCTTCCTTCCTTCCTTCCTTCCAAATTCCTTCCTTCCAAATTCCTTCCTTCCAAATTCCTTCCTTCCTTCCTTCCTTCCTTCCTTCCTTCCTTCCTTCCTTCCTTCCTTCCTTCCTTCCTTCCTTCCTTCCGAATTCCTTCCTTCCTTCCGAATTCCTTCCTTCCTTCCGAATTCCTTCCGAATTCCTTCCTTCCTTCCTTCTGAATTCCTTCCGAATTCCTTCCGAATTCCTTCCGAATTCCTTCCTTCTGAATTCCTTCCGAATTCCTTCCAAATTCCTTCCGAATTCTTTCCTTCCTTCCTTCCTTCCTTCCTTCCTTCCTTCCTTCCTTCCTTCCTTCCTTCCTTCCTTCCTTCCTTCCTTCCTTCCTTCCTTCCTTCCTTCCTTCCTTCCTTCCTTCCTTCCTTCCGAATTCCTTCCTTCCGAATTCCTTCCTTCCTTCCGAATTCCTTCCTTCCTTCCTTCCGAATTCCTTCCTTCCGAATTCCTTCCTTCCGAATTCCTTCCTTCCTTCCTTCCTTCCTTCCTTCCTTCCCTTCCTTCCTTCCTTCCCTCCTTCCTTCCTTCCTTCCTTCCTTCCTTCCTTCCTTCCTTCCGAATTCCTTCCTTCCGAATTCCTTCCTTCCGAATTCCTTCCTTCCTTCCTTCCGAATT